>NC_134404.1:229854767-230154767 GCF_038048845.1 Mixophyes fleayi | reverse complement strand
CTTCTAGAAGTGGGCGGAGCCCTTTCAGCTCACATGTTCGGTATCCCTGCTGCCCTCCCCGGCGTCCCTGCTGCTGTGTGTACAGAGTTCATCTCATCCGCTTGTTATAAACTTTTGTAATCATTCTCACTGCCGGCCTGGTGTGGAGAGTTCCCCAATCACCATCCTGATATCACCCGTGTTACACGCAGTACGTGTGCCCAGATCCTGCCAGCGTGTTAGACAGAGGAGCGTGTGCCTGCTGGGAGACCAGGTCCAGGGATTCTTGTCAGATATTTCCAGATAAGGTTTGACCACAGGGAACAGGGAACAGTTCCCCCTACGCACATCAGACTTCTTGTCAGTAAGTGTGTCACACACAAACTGTCTGAGCATGAGCGGAATAATAAAGGGAATACTCGTAGAATATTTAACTTAAACCAGGAATTAATGAATGGCTGCTGAACATACGTATCCTGTCATCCAGCCGGCAGCCACGTTCTGGATCAAAGGGGGGGGTCAGCTCACCTGGTGATCGGCATCCATGTTGCTACAGATGACTGGCTGCAGTCATCGCAGCTGCGATCATGTGACCTGCCCCCTCCTCCTCCTGTCAGCTGACTGTCTTATGCTCCCGCCGCCGCTGAAGGACTAAGAAGCAGAGGCTGCATCAATCAAAATATGGGTAAGTAGATTTTCTTATTTTTATTTAATATTATTGGATACGTCTTTTAATTTCCTCCAAATTCCAGGACTTTCACTTGACACAGAATTATCTTATATATATATTCTCCATCTGTTCTCTAGCTACTGGGTAAGCAGAGGCTTACTGCAGAGAATATATATATATATATATATATATATATATATATATTAGTGTGTGCGCAAATTGAGAGAGCACTATTCCATGGCATATGTGAATTGGGGGGCACTATTGAGGGTATAATTTGAATTGGGGACACTATTGTGGGCATAATATGAATTGGGGACAGTATTACGTAGCATATGTGAATTTCGGGTACTACTGTGTGGCATAACATTGTTTGGGGCACTACTGTGTGGAGTAACATTGTTTGGGGCACTACTGTGTGGCATAATATTGTTTTGGGGCACTACTATGTGGCATAGGGGGCTGCCTATCTATACTAAACTATAGTGAGGGGGGCTGCCTATGCTAAACTATAATTAGAGGGGGCTGCCTTTGCTAAACTATAGGAAGGGGGGCTGTACAGAGAACACTATAGGGAGGGGGTGATGGGACCTTTAATTTAATGCTGGGGTGGTTTGGGTCTATAATTGAATGTAGGGCTGAGTGTGGGGAGGAGGGCTATCTATTAAATGTGAATATTAATATTTAATGTGGGAAATGGATGTATTAAACGTAAATGCTATTAATTTCTTGCTGGGGCTGTTTGGAGGGAGGGTAATGGGTTTGTTTATTTATTAAATGGAAATAGTATTAATTTAATGTTGGGGTCGGTTGGAGGGAAATAGATCTATTTAGCAAATGTGAGTACTATTACTTTAATGTTGGGGCTGGAGAGAGGCCTATTTATTAAATGTGGGTGCTGTTGATTTAATAGTGGGGATGGTTGGTGTTTTCTAAATGTATCCATTATTTTTTCCAAATAGGACCCTCAACATTCCAGGATAGAGACAAGCCGCAACTAAAGAAACCAGAAGCCACAGGTGGTAAAAGTGACAAAAACAGGTAGGACAGTCTGTCAAATGTTCTGAGTCTAGTGCAAGCTTAGCTAACCTGTGGCACTCCAAGTGTTGTGAAACTACAAGTTCCAGCATACCCTTCCAGCAATAAGCTGCTATATATTGGCAAAGCATGCTGGGGCTTGTAGTTTCACAACACCTGGAGTGCCACAGGTTAGCCAAGCCTGGTTTACTGGAAAAATCCCAATTTTTGGTGACTGTTCTACCCAATCTAAGGGGCAGGTCAAGACTGTGTACTCTATATACACACTGCATTCTTTATATACTACACTATGGTACTATCTGTCCTTCGTGAGCTGACCACTCCCCCTCTAGTGTCTGGTCCCGCCTCTATGATGGCTGGCCACACCCCCACTGGTGGGCCCCTAGCGTTGCAGTCCCCCGGTGGGCCCTTCATGCCCCAGTCCGACACTGACTAAAAGGAACAGGTACTGAAGGTTTGAAAGGGCTGCGCATGCGCAGACCCTCAGGATGGTGGACGGCCACGGTTCCTAAACACACGGGAAGAAGCACTCACAGTCTGGTGAGTGACAACCAGTCTATCAATAACTACCTCCAGTACAACACAGATTTCAGAATCTGCCCCTATCTTGACAGTTCTGCCTCCTTCTGCCCATCTTTCAGCTTCAGTATCCTCTCCTGCCTTACTTTCATCATCTGTTTCTCACCCTGTACCTCTTCCAATATCTGCACTTCCTTCTGAATCAGTGATATCCTCTGACTCTGCC
This sequence comes from Mixophyes fleayi, assembly GCF_038048845.1. Taxonomy (NCBI): domain Eukaryota; kingdom Metazoa; phylum Chordata; class Amphibia; order Anura; family Limnodynastidae; genus Mixophyes; species Mixophyes fleayi. The sequence goes on along the minus strand of NC_134404.1, from coordinate 230,152,335 downwards.
CTTCCTTCTGTCTTACAAGATGAACCCATTGTGACTAGATCACTGATAAATAACTTCTAGTATGAATTTATTTAAAGGAAATAGCACAGGACACTTATATATATAATTGCACAAGCACTTATGTTTGATATTGTGTATATGTTGAGATAGGAAATCGCTATTTCTGAGACCAGGGTAGAAAATTTGTTTTTTCTGTTTTAACCTTTCTAAAGCAAATGCCTATTTCTGATGTATATATCTGATACAATGAGTCTTTGTTTGCAAAGCCTTTTGTGTATTGTGATGTGAGGAAATGGCTTGTTTTGAGGTTTGTACTTTTTCTTTGGGAATGTGTATTCGGCGACTGTCTGAAGTATTCATGCCAGTCAGACCTTTTGACTTGCTAGTGGGTCTCCTGCCTCTGAAATAAGATCCAGGATATCACAGCAAGGTTTTTAAGAATTTCATAGCTAAGTGTAAATATTAGTGGCTTTGCAATTCATGTAAATCCATGTTTGTGTAAACAGGTTATATCCTGATGCTAAAATAGCCTGTGTCTAAATTGTATAAAAGGCACTAGCTTGTATTGGAAACTTGTTCTTCTGATTTTCATCTGACCTGATCACTGGTATCTCCAACCAGTGTGAGAGCAAATAAACATTACTTGCTTAAAAGACCTGCTGGAAAACATCTTCAGTATTGCTGTATTCCTGTGACCTGCAGATTAGACCCTAAATCTAATCCATTCTCCAGCTGTCTCCGAGGTTTGGAACCAAGCTTTCCGGTACCACCGCTCTGCCTGCTACCCATGCAGCCCTGGTCAGTGTGAAAGGCCAGGGGGGATCCATCCACAGCTTCCCTGATCCATAGTAAGAGGTCAGGAGTACCAGCCCAGGTACACCAGCAACAAGATACGCTAGAAGCGTCAGTTACCCAGAAGAAACCCGGTTCTGGATGCCGGTAAGGAATCCAGTGGTTGCAGCCTTTGTAAGCCCCTCCTACTGCAGCAAGAGGGCGCAATTGGGATAACAAAAGGGAACAGTGGCAAAGTAAGCCCAGCCGGTTCCCAGCAACAACAGACAGGATGGCATAGGCAGTCCATCCTGTCACACACATTATTTCTTTCAGCAAACTTCAGCGTTGGCCCCTCCTGGGGGAACCTGTCTGTGTTGTATGCAATAGATATGGAGAGTATATATGTGACCAGATAGAGCATGATTTGTGATGTTATGAGTGTAAAGCTAGGGATATATTGCAGTGTACAGGGAAAACAAACCCCTAAAGTGCAACTATAAACAGCTGAATCTTCATCTTTAGTTACTGTAACTGGAGAAAATGCTGCAGATCCCATTACTATTATCTTGATATTCATATCATAAATAAGAAATAACTAAAGTTTGGCTTTTTTGGATTGTTTGGGCTTGTTTTTCACTTAGTGGTTGTCTGTTTTTTATTTCAGAGTTGGCAACCCTGTGTGGGATCTGTGCAGAGGTCTGACTGGCATGTGGAGTGCTTTGATGAGCATGTTGAAGCATATAATTTATTGCCTGACATTGGTCTAGGTCAGAGGTTCCCAACCTTTTCTGAGCCCATTGCCCCCTCGGAGACGTTGTATTTTTCAGTCGCCCCTTATGATTTATCAGAAAGTTGATTTTTTTTTTAAAAAAAAAACCTATCTAATTATGGTGCCTGATATGACTAACTACATTTTTCAAAGCATAGGTTCTGTGATGAAACAAAAATAAAGCTACATTACTTGGTCAATGGTAAAGAGAGTTGCTTCCTTGGATAAATCATTTACACAATACTGGAAATTAAAAAAATTAGAAAGGGTATGTCGTACGACTACTAATTTCTATTTATTTAATGAAATTACAAAATTACAAAATGCAAAATAAATTAGTGTGATGGTTGAACCGGATGGTCATCAACCATTTTGTTGTTGTTTTGGTTTCATCGATGTCAGTAATAATCGCAGATCGCAGCGTTCTGTGATATACAGCTTGTTCCTTTCTTTGTCACAAGATTTGCTACTGCCCTAAATCCCCTTTCAACCAAATAGAACAATGGAAATGCAATAAAATATTCCCTACGACCTTCCATAATTCAGGATACAACGTAGGTATTGATTTTATAACCCAAAAATTTGATAACCATCTTTAAATTTAAATTTCAGCTCTTCATTGGATGTCAGTTCAATAAGTTTCTCTTGCAGGTTGACATCAGTTTCTTCTGTAGCAGAAAGGGGATCCAAGATTCAATCTGGTATTTCTAGTGTGAGGATATTTTCAAAACAAGATGTAAAATCTTTGTAAAGGGCCTCCAAATGTTCAATGGTCATTGGTTGATAATCTTGAAAATTGCGAAAGTTCTGACTTGCCCATATTTTGTTTGTACATTTTAAGCTCAGCGACAAAGCATGAAATTATTGTTTTTGTTTTAATCAGATTCAAGTTATCTCCTTGCAGCTGTAATTTCATTTCATTGAATTTTTCGAATAAATCTGTCAGATAGGCAATTTTTGTTTTGGAGTTTACCAAATTTGCTCTTAAATCTGGATCTTTTGTTGCAAGAAATTCCAACACAGACTCAAGAGCATGTAAAATCTTTTTAGGCAAGAGTCTCTGGATAGCCAGCGAATTTCCGTGAGCAGCAACAAATTATTGTAGTTCTCATCATTTTCTTTTCACAGTTTCGATAATATCATATTGATGAGCGGATTAGACTTAATTTTATTGACCGCAGCAATGACGAATTGTAGAGTTTGGTGAAGATTGTTGCTGAGGTGCCTTGCTATTAAATGCTGTCGATGAATCACACAATGCACAGCAAGAACGTTTGGAACAGCCTTCTTCAGGAACGCTACGAATCCTCAATGACATTCTACCATTGTGGGAGCTCCATCTGTTGCTACAGATTCTATGTTTGTTAAAGGTATAGCTTTTTCTTGTAAAAATGTCTCCACAAACTGAAACATGGACTCCTCTTTTGTGTCGCTTTTCAGTGTTCTAGCAAACAATTCCTGAAAAAAAATCCCCTCTTTTACAAAGCGTACGTAAGCTAGCAAAAACGCTTTGTTCCCTGGCAATGTGGATTGAAAATTGGTAGGGAAAATTGAGACAATTGCAAAATTTCACAGAGAGATTGTTCGACATCTTGAGCCATTTCATCTATTCTACGTTGAACTGTGTTGTTACTCAATGAAATCTTCTTCAATGTTCAAACGGAGATTTGTGAAGAACAGTGCGTAACGCGTCAGCAATGCATGACAAAATTAATTCCTCGACAATAGTATGCGGCTTTCCAGATTTTGCTATCAATAAAGATATGTTGTAACTGGTTGAAAACATACCAGATACTGTGGGTCTTCTCAAAAACTGGTCCCGGAGTGATTGAAAGTATAATAATCTTGTCACTCACCGGATCACTGGTTCCTCTGGCTCAGGATCCAGGTCTCTCTCTACTCTGCCAGCGCCCGCCGTCTTGACTAGGGCTCTGCGCATGTGCAGACCTAAGGACTGATAAAACCTTCTCCCTCTCCTCATTGGTTGATTAATTGCTTCTCACTATTTAAGACACCTGCTCCCCCTCTACCTTTGCCTGTTCTTGGTCCTCATTCCTCTGAGGTAACCAAGGAGTCCATTGCTCCTGGATCGTGTTTTCTGCCTGCCGTGGAAGCCCTCCTGTGCGCCAGTGGTAATACCTGTCAGCCGTGGATCGTTTCCCGCTACTTTTTACCTTACCTGCAATCTGGACAAGTCTCTACTCCACGCCAGTGGTAATACCTGTCAGCCGCAGATCCTTCCACGCTACTTGTATCTTACCTGCAATCTGGACAAGTCTCTACCCCACACCAGTGGTAATACCTGTCAGCCGCACATCCATTCACGCAACTTGTATCTTACCTGCAATCTGGACAAGTCTCTACTCCACGCTAGTGGTAATACCTGTCAGCTGCAGATCATTCCACACTACTTAGTATCTTACCTGCAATCTGGACAAGTCTCTACTCCAATCCAGTGGTAATACCTGTCAGCCGCAGATCCTTCCACGCTACTTGTATCTTACCTGCAATCTGGACAAGTCTCTACTCCACGCCAGTGGTAATACCTGTCAGCCGCAGATCCTTCCACGCTACTTGTATCTTACCTGCAATCTGGACAAGTCTCTACTCCACGCCAGTGGTAATACCCGTCAGCCGCAGATCCTTCCACGCTACTTGTATCTTACCTGCAATCTGGACAAGTCTCTACTCCACGCCAGTGGAAATACCTGTCAGCAGCAGATCGTTCCACGCTACCTTGTATCTTACCTGCAATCTGGACAAGTCTCTATTCCACGCCAGTAGTGATACCTGTCAGTCGCAGAATTGTTCCACGCTACTTTGTATCTTATCTGTAATCTGGACAATTCTCTGCTCCTCGTTAATGATGTATCTATCTGCCACAGTTCATTCATATATCATTTGCCCGTGAACTGCCTGTTTCCTTCTACTACTGCTCATTGCACTCAGTGCTTGCTGTTACAGTACAGCTCCTACTCTCCAAGAGACATTCCTACTTCTCTAGTGTTCCTCCTTCAACCCAGCTCAAGGAGGCCCCTGTTCCCATCGTGTTTAGCTGTAATCCTTCAATTTACCATACTCTCCAGAGGGTCGCGACCTGCACAGCGGAAGCCACTAAAACCCACAGTTCCTTGCGGGAGTTCTTGGAGAAGACCAGCCACTTTGTTAGACTCAGTGCCTCGGGTGAGTAGAAGTCTATTCTGGTAAATTCTGGGTCGAGACTCCTAGTGACCGTGACAAATCTCTTGTTTTTCTTATCAGAGTGCACCCTAACTAGGTGATCTTGCAATCTAGACGGCTTCATAGCTTCATTACTGAAAGTTTTGTGACATAAAAGGGACATTGGTACTGTTTTATTGGAAGGCGACTCAATAAATCCAAATTTTAGGTACTCGACACTTTTCGGAGCTGAAAAAAAATGTTTTGATTGAATCTGAATGAAGTAATAAATATGGGGTTATGTCATCATTGTGGGCAGGGCTTATTTGTCCCGTGAACTAAAGCGTTAATAGATGGCACAAAAAGTATATATATGATAACTAACATATACTGTAATGTGCTAATAATCACCCTCAACCCATTAAGAGTACAAATGATTAAAACTGCGCATTGCTTTAGTGTGCTACATCTCCAGACCCCCTAATAAACCCACATGTAATACACGTGGGTTATATCATACTTGCCAACTCTCCCGGAATATCCGGGAGACTCCCGAAATCTGGGTCAGTCTCCCGGGCTCCCGGGAGAGAGGGCAATTCTCCCGATTCCCGGGCGACGGTGGAAATTGAATGGGGGAGGCGGGGCTTATCGGCATCACGGGCGCATCATTATGGCCCCGCCCCCTTGTTTTATTGGACGGGAAAAGTGGTGACAGCTTTGGGGGCGGGGCTAACGGCGCAATTCTTCGAGCCCCGCCACCACCTGACCCCCGTACCTCCCGGAACTTAACCTGCCAATGTTGGCAACTATGGGTTATATTAGGGAAAGGGGATCACCTTGTAATCCCCAGAAGAAATTGTTCAGGTTGTGTGCTGTCTCCGTGCAGAACAACGAGGAGCAGCTCTAGTAGGTTTTTTCTTGTTTAAGCTTTATTCACAGTATGTAAGAAACATGCTGCGAATAAAGTTTGAACAAAAAAAAACAAACAAACGGGAAACGCAGTGGAGGTGCCGAGGATACAGACAGCATGTAAAACACAGAGGGGCAGCTGCTCTCTGCACTACATGTGTTTATTACTTACGTACGTAATAAACACACATGTAGTGCAGAGAGCGGCTGCCTCTCTGTGTTTTAATGTATTAAGTCTCTTTTTTTCTTCCTTATTTTTATTTTGGGGATTTCTGGGCTACTAGAACCCCCCCCCCCCCCCCCCCCAGGGTGCGCCACTGAGTTCTAACAAAAAAGGGATTAAAACAGGTGTAATTTTTTATTCACTTTACTTTCTCTGATTTACTTGGCCGGATAGGTGAAAAGCAACTAACACTTATACACTTATGGCACGGGGTACTTGGGGGATCACAGAAGTGACAGAAACACAGCGTACGGTATGTCATCTTATAATGAATTTTATGAACTGAACACTCTGCCATCTACAAATGAGTATTTTAATGTTATCTTTGCTATTCTCCCAACGGATGAAACAGTAGGTACTGAACTCGCTCGTTCCGTATCTGATCATCTTGCGTACCCGTGGCAAAAGATGTCTTGACTTTAATACAATGTTTGATTATTCTTTAATATTTCTTGTTTGAATTTTGTTCGATTTTATAAAACAAAGTGAGTATAGAAAGTCTACCTATCACCCAAACTCAAATAAAATCACCCCCCAAAGTAATCTTAACTCATTGTCCATCATGTGACTTGGGGGCATATTTAATAAAGCACGATAGTGCTTTTAACGGGTCATTAAGGTGTCCTCCTGTCCTCCGCAAATTTATTAAGGGTGCATCGCAGCAGATATCGTGGATATCTGCTGCTTTGCATTCCTCTTCGTTTTTGGGAGCAGTCACCATTCAACAGAATGGTGACTGCTCCTGGCCGCAATCTAACAAGTCCCGAAAAAACATTTTTATCGGGAACTTGTCATGTTAATGTACGAAGCTGGCGTACATCATCGGAATTGAAGAAATCTAATGCTGTCAGCTCTGCTCCGAAGAGCAGAGCTGGACAGGGCATGTGTGGAGAGATCACATGATCCCTCCCTGTCACTCAGCGCGCTCTCTCTGCAACTATCATTGCAGAGACAGAGAGGGGATCTGTGTGCGCATGTCCAGTTCTTGGAACTGGACATGCGCAATTGAAGAGTGAAGAGAAGACCCGGAGACAGCGCTTCCGAAGAGGGGGGTAAGTATGATTTTTTTATCACTGAAACAGCAGTTTTTCGGAACTGCTGTTTCTGTGCAGGGCTGTACATAAATGTAAGAAATAGTTCAATCCTTATCATTGCGATAAGGATTGAAAACTACTTTTCACTTTATGTGAATATTGATAAATGTGCCCCTTGATTCGCCCATTGGTGGGCGATATTGCCCACTTGGGAATGACTGGTCTAGGTGATCGCAACTAGAAAACAATGGTGAAAAGCAGAAATACCTCGCTGTGAAAACTGAAATATTGCCTAATCCAATCCAATTATGTTAATATCAGTTTACTGATATTCCTAGCTAAAATATAATAGAAAGTCAATATTACAAATTTGGTCCGTCTAAACCTATACACAGATACATCATATGAAGAATGTGGTATAATTTACACTCTAGAAAAGCTTCTTACAAACCAATATAATGGCAAAATTGTCTGGAGGCGACGTTTTTTAGCAGGACTTGGCTCTGTATACTGTAGCAGGATAGCGTTATATATCATCGCCAATACAGGATACATTTTATAGAAAGAGATTTAAAATATTATTCAGCTATTAAACGAAAGCGTGGACGGAGATGTTCAGTGATGGAATAATAGAGACCTGTTCTGCAGCTAATTACTGGCAGTACTCTGCTATACAAGTCTGACACAGCAATAGGCGGAGCATGACTCTCTGTCTTCACCAATGACACTGACGAGGCTCTGGGCTGAAACACCCATTCATACCCTGGTACAAGGGAAGCATTTGGCGGTTAAGTCTATTTGCCGGGTAAAAAGCCCGTGCCTTTGGGAGTAGTAATCCCAACCTTTCCTCCTACAAGTAGGTGCTGCAGTAGTGTGACATCATGGAGAATATGGTGGCGAAGTTTGTATCACAAAAAATAAGCAAAACCCGCTGGCGCCCAGTGTCGGCCTCTTCCCTGCAGCAGCCGGATGTGTTCGCGGCGGGGTCTTGGGATAATGAGGTAACAGCAATCATCCACATACACGCGTGGGGTAGAACATGCCGGAGAGTCGTGAAACGAGAACAACATTGTTCCAACACCATGGGCAGTGTGGAGATCGTTAGTCTCCACGGTAGGCTTGGTGTTGGAAACATGCCGTGTGCGTGAATGGTGTTTTTGTATCCTGTGACACTATGCTTTCCATTTGTGTAACAGCGTGGCCATAACTTTCCACAGCTGTCATTTGTCTCTGATATCCAGGGCCAGTTGACTGCTGAAGGTTTGTTCCAGTTTATTAATTACCAGTTGCACAGTACTGATTTCCTGGTTTTCAGTTCTGATCTTATGTGTAATTAAAATTAGTGATTATTTAAAATATAGAATCGTTACCTTAATGAATATGTTGGGTTGCTGGGGACTGGTAAACCGGTGCCAAAAGTACATATTTCCTGTAGGGTTATTAAGTTTAGGGTTTCAGCGTTTAGACCATTTATCATTATTTGGGGTGAGTCATTACTGAATTTCAAGTTCAAATAGTACCCTCCTAATAATGTATGGCAGTATAACCTCTCTCTTCCTGCTACTAAGACCTTCTGGCATAGTGATGGGTAGTGCACAGGGCCGGATTAAGGGAATGGAGGCCCCTGGGCTAAGGGGGCCTCCATTCCCCCGTGAGGGCCCCCCCCCTCCGTGATCCGAGCTGCCCGCCCCCCGGCACTTACCGTCTTCCCCGGCGCGCAGTACGCTCTTTACTGAGGAGATCTCACGAGAGTGAGACTCACGAGATCTCCTCAGTAAGGAGACTACAGTGCGCCAGGGAAGGACCGCAGTGAAAATGCTCAGCAGCACTGATCGTGCCAGGGGCGCCCCCGCCCCCGACCGATCAATACTGCTGCTGAGCACTTTCAAGGGCCCCCTGGCTGCCAGAGGCCCCTGGGCTGTAGCCCAGTTAGCTCTATGGTTAATCCGGCTCTGGTAGTGCATGAATGATAAGTTCAAAATAAACTAATCTTCAAACTGAACTAGCTCATTTAGGGGCCTATTTATGAAGCAATATAATAGACCAAAACTACACTTACTGTGAATCCACCGCAATTTGAATGATATTTGAAATTTATGAAGCATCGCTGTTTTGCATTTCATTTTGGTTTCTGTGCAGTCCCCATAACAGTGTATGGCCACACCTCCCTAACCGTAATTTAACAAGATCCGAAAAAGAGAAATTGTCGGAATCTTATATTAATGTACGCCAGCTAATGTAACTGAAAACTTTCCTAGCTGTCTGCTCCGCTCCGAAGAGCAGAGCTAGACAGCACATGTGTGGAGGGATCATGTGATCCCTCCCTGTCACATGATCAGAATTGCACTGCTCTCCTCTCCTCATACTTGCCAACTCTCCCGGAATGTCCGGAACACTGCCGAAATTCGAGTTGGTCTCACAGACTCCCAGGAGAACTGGCAAGAGAGATAACATGGAAAAAAAAATTTTCCTAATGACTGTATTTTAAAAGCAAAAAAGTGACACTTTAAATACTCTGTGGGTATTTCTCACCTGCATGTTATGGAAGTAAAAAATGATGAACATTTTATTAACTTTGCAGAGCTCAATATGTCACTACTAGTTTGTTGTAAAAGTGATTGACCTTTTTAAAATATTAAAAATGATCAGACATATTAAACATATCTGATCACTTTAACAGGACTATAACTCATTTAATAAGGTAGTAGTAGACATGTCTACTGTATGTGTAATATACTAGATCTATGTTTCCAATCTCTTCTCTCAGCAGTGTTCCAGACAGAGCCAGTGAAGTAAATGAACAAACTGAACTAATCTTAAGCGAACTAGATCAGAATGAACTAATCCCCAAAATGAACTAGATTTCCCATAACTATTTGACATTTCATAGCTGAAAAAAAGGTACACATAGCTTGTGCAATGGCGTACTGCCAGCAGAGGTGTCTTCTGCTATCAGTGGTTTATCTCTACTGAACTTCGGTACCCAAAGCTTCACCACCAATACATTCCCTGCCATAAATATACCCCACAATTAATTTCATTTCTTACTCTACACCAGACACCAGATATTGAGGGATGTGTATCTTGGGGCCGGCTAGGAGCAAACACTGTCTGGTACAGTTTTTTTTAAACTGATGCAAGAGGTTTTGGCCAGTACAGCTGCTATAAACTTAGAAGTCCATATCCCCACTTGCATATCGCCATTCATTGTCTATTCTGCTTTTGGATTTTTGTATCCCACTTTCATTAAGATGCAACACTCGTCCATTCTAGTATTGCAAGCACTAGGTTTGTAGACGAATATTTACCATTTGTATTAATAGTCCCTCAAGTTGGAGAATACATAGTTTATGGGCACTAGTTTTTGTAGTGATGTACCAAAATGTTTTCTGATATTATCTCTATACTAGGATCTTAGTATTTTAGCATATTCTACTGAAAACATACAGAGGCCCTCTTATCAATATGCAGCGATAAGGCGTTTATTTCCACAATTTATCAATAAAATATTACCAAAACATCTGAGCGATACTGGCCAGAGAGGTAAGGGTTAACTTAACATTTCGCCAGGCCAGTTGTTGAGGCTATATGCATGCGTGACCGTATATCGTTTGTACATGCGCTAGCTTGGGCTTTCAGTTCCACTAATAAAACAGCCAAATGGTAAATTAAATTGTTAAAAAAAAAAACATATTGTCTTCTGAAGATGTCTTATTAAAAGAATAAAGCTATCCCCTTAATTTATATTGTAAAAGCCCATAGATATACTCCATGGTCACCAGTGTTTTGAGTACTCTACTATATTATCATCATCATTTATTTATATAGCGCCAACATATTCCGTAGTGCTTTACAATTGGGGACAAACATAGTAAACTAATAAACAAATTGGGTAAAACAGACAGAGGTGAGAAGGCCCTGCTCGCAAGCTTACAATCTAGTATAAAGTGACATGAATATAATTTACATTTTGTGTTTTTTTAAATTATATATAGAAGTGTTTGTCAGAAATGAGTGTATATTGGTATCCCCAAACATTGAAACAATACAGAATCCCTACTATTTTAGAAGTCTCTCCTAGTAATGCTTTTCTTGTGTTCATTTTGAGCAGTAGTGACTCCTTAGTCACTGTATGGCATAACCCCACACCCAATAATACAGATACACTTTATTGTAAATATATTTGTTTTTATAGTGCCCACAGTGTATGCAGCGAAATTAAAACAAACACAATCCAAAATCAGAGTTATACCCCATTCATACTGCACCAAAATCCCAGGTTTTTGCCGGGGCGAGTTCAAACGACCCGAGTCTTGGTGCAGTATGAATGGTACAAGTCAAAAATCCCGGGTCTAAAAACCTGGGTCTTCAACCCGGGATTTATCGAGGGGTAATTCCCGGGTCGGACCCGGGTTGCCTGCACTATGAATGGTGCAACCCGGGTTGCACAGAAAACAAGCTGATTGGCTGTCTGCCTGTCTCTGGAGGATGATGTCATTGGTGGGAGCCCATGGAAGAAAAAAAAAACAGTCACCTTTCAATGACATCACCATTTTTCAGCCAATGAAAACTGCTCTGGTGATGACTTCCACAAATTGCCAGGGCACAGACTTGTGCAGTATGAATGGGGTCAACCCGGGAAATTCCCGGGTCCGAGGTGCAGTATGAATGGTGTTTTTGAGCTGGGACACTCCGAGACCCGGCTTAAAAAACCCAGAATATTGCCGGGGCGGCAGTATGAAAGCGGTATAAGAAGTATAACCGAAAAAAAAAAAAAAATATAAGGGTTGCCTAGAGAAATTACCCTTATTTGCAGAAATACGTTAATAAAATACATTTGCTAAAAAAATAATAGACACCTATCTGTAATAAAATATTAGCAGACATTTTAAACAAGCATTACAGGCTGTAACAAACCAATCTGCTTAAGGAGCTGGGGGCCATCACTGCTCTAAATGGTTCATGCTGAAATCGTTGAAACACAAGGTAATAAGTGCTGACATTTTGAACACAACTACAGTGTTTAAGTAGTGGACATGATTATAAGTGATACATGCATAGGCAGAGTTTGCAGCAATTCTACCCATTTTAAGATGTAAGATTTTCATTTTTAAATTTATTATTTATTGAGGACTATGCAAGAAAAACATTACAGAGCAATATGTAGCAAGGTAAACATGGTCTAAATTTATACCTGTTAAGATTTATAGATTGTGGTCCAATTAAATGCTGTAGAGCAGGGGTAGGCAACCTGCGGCTCTCCAGGTGTTGTGAAACTACAAGTCCCAGCATGCTTTGCCAGTAGATAACCAGCAGATAGGTGGCAAGGCATGCTGGGATTTGTAGTTTCACAACACCTGGAGAGCCACAGGTTGCCTACCCCTGCTGTAGAGGAAAGACAATCATGTATTGAGGTGTGAGATTTTGAGTAGGATTTCAAGTTAGGAATTGATTTGGTTGTTGTTCACATCTAAGCAATTTTAAGCCTTTATTTAATATAAGAAAATCCCATTAACATAGAACAGATTACTTTCAGTGCTTTAGTTCACACCATTTGTGCATTGAAATCTTAATGCTATGTTTTTGGAAAACAGATTTTCAATCTGTCAATGCTCCTCTTTTTGTTCAATTAGTTTCTGATATTAGCAAGTATGCATTCCATTCTAAATCTGTATGGCCTAAGCTTTGTCTCACACAGGAGTGATTTAACTACAGTTAGAAAAAAGCAGTATTCAATATCTGTGAGCCTCTCCTATATTGACACATTATAATCAGTGGGAAACCTTGTCCATTATAAATTGCTTATTGGGATAAATCAAATCAATTAAACCTGCTATTATCCACTTATGTCTGACCAATATCCATCCAGGAACATATAATAAAAAAGGTGGCATTCAATATGGAGTTTTCGCACACCTCTGAAACACATCACCAATCAACGTAAAAGAATTACATATAAGCATAGATTGTATGTTCCATACATACAGTACCTTAGTCATACAACAATTTTCTGAATTGTAACTAGGAGATTCTTTTCACAAACAATATTTTCATTGAATAATTGGTACACCATTATAACAATCTTAATTCTATAGTCTTGATATATTGAGTATGCACAGAAAAACAATTACTTAATTATATTTTTTTAAATATGTCCCCACACTAAATAATGAATGATGTTTAGAAACACTGGGTGAGCAAAATTATCAAATTGGACAATATTTTTGAATTATTTTTTTCAATTAGGTTGGGTTGGACCAGATTTGCATGCACCATAAATATACGATAATTGCATTGTGAGGAAAACCCATTGTGTGTGAGCAGCTTTTAAACTATTCTGTTATGTTACTGACTCCAAGTGAAAATAAATGCAACATATAAATAGGCTTATTTTCCCTCTAATGACGTTTTATGATATGAGTAACAAATTGTGTTAAAGAATCTTACAGGACCATGTGGTGTTAAGGGAATTGATGAATTTATTGTCAAAATGTTATTTTTGTTTTATGATCTTGTGTTTTTTATTTTTTTATTACTTTTTTTTTTTAGGAAAACAAAGTATCAATATGGTCCACTGGAGATTTTGGCACAATTAATATGGAGGAAGATTATCTAGCAGATCCAAAATTGTTGTGTGATATTCGACACAAAGGTGATGTGATGGACCTGCAGGTAAATGTTCAGCAGCCCGATTGGGTTGTCTCTATACCAATGTGGAAGACTTTAGAACATGAGTAACAATTTTGATATTTTGTATGTGTGTGTGTAATATATATATATATATATATATATATATATATATATATATATATGTGTGTGTATATATATTTTCTAGCCGAAAAAAAGAACTAGATAATAGCTAAATGCAGAATAGAAATAGCAGTTTATAATTTTAATTTTACAATGTAAGCAAGCCAACAGTATAATATTCAAATTCATCATGACTGTTATCTGTCTGACATTGGATACTGAGGGTCTGGTAAGTGATTGATTGGCCTTGACACTGAGGGTTCAACAAGTATTTGACTGTGGGAGGCAGGACATAATTGGTTAGCCCTCTGTGGCCTGGAATGCATCTGTCTTCTTTTTTCTATTGAGGACAGACAGTGTATAGTGACTGTTGACAGTGACTGCAAATATAGCCATTTTAAAATAAGGCTACATTAAGCAGCAGTCATCATCATTTATTTATATAGCGCCACTTATTCCGCAGTGCTGTACAGAGAACTCGCTCACATAAGTCCCTGCCCCAATAGATCTTACAGTCATAATTCCCTAAGACACACACACACAGAAAGACTAGAATCAATTTGATAGACAATTAACCTAATAGTATGTTTGTGGATTGTGGGAGGAAACCGGAGCACCCTAAAGGAAACGCACGCAAACATGGGAAGAACATACAAACTACACACAGATAAGGCCATGGTAGGGAATCAAACTCGTGACCCCAGTGCTGTGAGGCAGTTGGTGCTAACCACTAAGCCATCGTGCTGCCCCCATATTATAGAATTTAATTAACTAAATCTTATTAAAAGTTGTGCAGGCTATATAACAATTGTTTTAGGTTTGCCGAGTTTAGTTTGATTATTTCTCCAGAATTGTTTGTGTGCAGAGGGTAAATTTCAGTTGTGTTCCATAGTGCTTCCTTGAACTAGCTTTTTAATTTGTACAAAACTCGACCTTGCAGTTTGCAGTTGCAAACTAGGAATTGCCTACTCTTGTATATCAATATGCATAAAGGTGTTTTATATTTAAGTCTGAAAGTTACCCATTTTGAAATACTGATAACATAGGTCAGCACTAAGCCTCAACATTCGTAAATGGTTGGCACAGCCAAACTGTTGAGCTTTTGAAATAAATGTATGTTCATCACTGTCAGCTGGGAAAATTTGTCCTAAAAAAAAAATTAGGGCAGTACCTCACTTTCCCACCAGTCATTTACATAGTTACATAGTTGATGAGGTTGAAAAAAGACACCAGTCCATCAAGTTCAACCTATTTTGGATCTCCTGCGATCCTGCACTTATATTTGTAATTAATCCAGAGTAGGCAACCGCCCATCTGTTTCAATTTTGAAAATCCCCCCCAGACTCAATATTGCAATCCAATTTTTACCCTATATCCACTACTATCCTTTATTTTAAATTAACGGTCGTATCCCTGGATACACCTTTCCGCTAAAAATTTGTCTAACCCTTTCTTAAACATATCTATTGAATCTGCCATCACAACCTTCCCTGGCAATGAATTCCATATCTTGACTGCCCTTACTGTAAAGAACCCCTTCCTTTGCTGGTTGTGAAATTTCCTCTCCTCTAACCTTAGGGGATGACCACGTGTCCTGTGTATGGTCCTTGGGGTAAAAAGTTCCCATGAAAGCTCTCTGTATTGACCCCTAATGTATTTGTACATAGTAATCATATCTCCCCTTAGACGCCTCTTTTCTAAAGTAAACATGCCTAAACTGGCTAACCTTTCCTCATAACTTAATGACTCCATACCCTTTATCAATTTTGTCGCCCTTCTCTGAACCCTTTCTAGTTCCAAATTATCTTTTTTATAGAGTGGTGCCCAGAACTGTACTGCATATTCAAGATGAGGTCTTACCAATGATTTATACAGTGGCAAAATTACACTGTCTTGCCTTGCATCTATGCCCCTTTTTATGCATGCCAATACTTTGTTTGCCCTTGCAGCTGCTGCTTGACATTGAGCACTATTGCTAAGTCTACTGTCTACGAGCACTCCCAAATCCTTTTCCATTATAGATTCTCCCAAATTAATTCCATTTAATTTATAGATTGCGTTCTTGTTTTTGATCCCTGAATGCATAACCTTACATTTATCTGTGTTAAACCTCATATTCCATTTAGCCGCCCAATCCTCCAGTTTATTTAAGTCTCTCTGTAGAGAAGCTACATCTTGCTCTGATTTTATTACCTTACAGAGTTTAGTGTCATCTGCAAAAATAGAAACTTTACTCTCTAAACCATCACCAAGGTCATTAATAAATATATTAAAAAGGAGTGGTCCCAGCACGGAACCTTGAGGAACTCCACTTAAGACCTTTGACCAATTAGAAAATGTTCCATTTATCACAACTCTCTGTTCCCTATTCTCTAACCAGTTTTCGATCCAAGTACAAATTTTGATTTCTAGACCCAGTTCCCTTATTTTGTAAACCAACCTCTTGTGTGGCACTGTATCAAAGGCCTTTGCAAAATCTAAGTAGACCACATCTACTGTCCTGCCCTGGTCTAAGTTCCCACTAACTTCCTCGTAGAAACTAATTAGATTAGTTTGACATGACCTATCCCTCACAAATCCATGTTGATTCCCACTAATAATTTTATTGCGTACCAAGTAATCCTGAATACTGTCCCTTAAAATACCTTCCAGTAGTTTCCCCACTATTGATGTCAGGCTTACAGGTCTATAATTCTCTGGTTGTGATCTCGTCCCCTTTTTAAACAACGGCACCACATCTGCTATTCTCCAATCCATTGGTACTGAGCCTGATGAGATTGAATCTCTGAAAATTAAGAATAGCGGTCTAGCTATTTCCGAGTTTAATTCCATAAGGACCCTTGGGTGTATGCCATCTGGACCTGGAGCTTTATTTATCTTAATATTCTTCAGTCGCCTTTGGACTTCTTCCTCTGACAACCAAGTATTAATTAATGGCATGGTTTCATTTCCATTTTTATGTATTACTCCTGCCATTTGTTCCTCTCTGGTAAATACTGAAGAAAAGAACGTGTTTAATATCTCTGCTTTTTCCTTAGTATCATTTATCAATTCACCCATCTCACTTCTTAGTGGTCCTATATTATCTTTTTTAATCCTTTTGCCATTTATATACTTAAAAAACTTTTTGGGGTTTGTCTTACTTTCTTTTGCAACGTGCCTTTCATTTTCTAATTTAGCCAATCTAATTTCCTTTTTGCATGTTTTATTACATTCCTTGTACCTATGGAAGGACTCCTCTGACCCTTCAGACTTAAACAATTTAAATGCACGCTTCTTCCTTTGCATTTCTTCCCTTACCTTTTTATTTAGCCACATTGGTTTAGACTTAATTCTTTTACATTTATTTCCTATAGGAATGAACTTATACGTGTATGTTTCCAACAACATTTTAAAGACAGCCCACATTTCTTCCGTATTTTTTCCTTCAAAGGCTTTGTCCCAGTCTATGCTCTTTATAGACTCCTTTAGCATATTAAAATTTGCCTTTTTAAAGTTTAAAGTCCTAGTTGATCCCTTATACTGTTGTTTCTGGAAACTAATTTCAAATGAGACCATATTATGATCACTGTTTCCCAAGTGCTCCTTTACTTGAATATTTGATATTACGTCTACATAGTTTGTTATTACTAGGTCCAGTATAGTCCGGTTCCTAGTTGGTTCCTCAACTAATTGGGACATGTAATGGTCTTTTAGCGTGCTCAGAAACCTATTTCCCCTAGCTGTACCGCAGGTCTCAGTACTCCAATCAATGTCCGGATAATTAAAATCCCCCATAATTAAAATTTGACCTAGTTGTGTAGCCTTTTCAATTTGCTGTAGAAGTTGGGCTTCCTCAATCGTACTAATATCTGGCGGTTTATAGCATATCCCTATCAGAAACTTCTCTGAACTTTTTCCTCCGCTGGATATCTCCACCCACAATGCCTCTATATTATCACCAATATTCTCGTATATAACTTCCTGAATACTTGGTTTCAATTCTGGCTTAATATAAAGACATACTCCTCCTCCCCTTTTATTTACCCTATCCCTCCTGAAGAGAGAATAGCCTTCCAAGTTGACTGCCCAGTCATGTGTATCATCCCACCAGGTCTCAGTAATACCTATAATATCATACTGCTCATTCATTGCTACTAGTTCTAACTCCCCCATTTTACCTGTCAGGCTTCTTGCATTTGCAAGCATACACTTAAGTCTATTGCCTCCCTTAGGTATTTCTTTTAGCTTTAAAAAGGGCCGCTCCTTATCGGCTATGCTTCCCTTTCCCCCCTCTCCACCCCCTTTACTCTTGTTAAATTCCTCCTTACTACTCTCAATGTCTATCCCATAATATTTGCTTGCCCCTCCCCCCTGGAGCCTAGTTTAAAATCTCCTCCAACCTTCTAACCATCCTATCCCCTAGCACTGCAGCCCCCTCCTCATTCAGGTGCAATCCATCACGACAATAAAGATGGCAACTGACCGAGAAATCAGCCCAGTGCTCTAAGAATCCAAAACCCTCCTTCCTACACCAATCTTTTAGCCACGCATTAACCTCCCTAATCTCCCGCTGCCTCCCTGGACTAGCGCGTGGCACAGGTAGTATTTCCGAAAATACTACCTTGGATGTCCTTGCCTTAAGTTTGCGACCTATGTCCCTGAAATCATTCTTTAGGACACCCCTTCTTCCTCTAACTCGGTCATTGGTGCCAACATGCACCAAAACCGCTGGGTCATTCCCAGCCCCTCCCAACAATCTGTCCACCCGATCCGCAATATGCCGAGCCCGAGCACCCGGGAGACAACACACTGTTCGGCATGCACGGTCCCGGTAACAGATTGCCCTATCTACCTTCCTAATAATTGAATCCCCTACCACCACAATCTGCCTGGGTCCCTGAGTAACTTTGGTCCCCTCTATGCTGGAGAGACCATTCCCCTGGTTGCTAGAGGAAGCAGTGTCATCCAACTCTACCAATTCTGAACTGCCTTCCACAGTATCTTCATCCAATCTGGCAAATCTGCTGGGATTGCCTAGCTCAGAACTGGCCTGCCTCTTCCTCCCTCTGCTACCCCTAGTAACTGTTACCCAGCTGCCTACCTGTGCATCCTCCTCTGTCTCTGCTCCACCCTGCTCAGATAACGCATCAACGGTGAGCTGTAAACTCTGCTCCAGGTTGGCAATGTCTCTCAATGTTGCAATGGTCTGCTTTAGATCAGTTACCTGGGCTTCCAAAGAGACCAATTGCTCACATTTCTCACAGAGGTATAAACCTTGGAACACTTGCTCCAAGTGTGCATACATATGACAAGATATGCATTGAGTGAGATCATCAAGCCTGCTACTACTCATCTTATTATAGCTAACCTAACTTCTTATAGCCTACAGTGAACTTTAGTACTAGCCTTTCCTAGCCACTTACCAGATTAAACCCCTTCCTGGATTCAACTCCTTAATGGAACCAACTCCACACTTTAAACAAAAACAGCACTTGAAATCAAAAAAGCAGTGAAATCACTTTGTTCTGCCAGTGCTAGGATTTTGTCCAAGAGCTGACCCTCCTAGGAAGTCTTCAGTTGCTAATTTAATCAGCGTTGCTATAAACCAAACCCTTTGTTTCCATTAAATGTAGCATTATAAATACCAAGCCTATCTACCACATGAATTATTTTAAGAACACAATAGTAGAACATTATTAATATGGAGTTTGATATGACAAAACGTTGAACAAAAATGGTGACCACAAATTAACATACAGAAAATATAAATGTAAATATATATATATATATGCCACATATGCATAGGAAAATGATTGTTTTATGGTATCCTTAGGGAGATATGTTATCTCCATAGCTCTCTTATGGAGGTGGCATCTATTGATGTCATAAGTCATGTGGTTAATGTCAATGGTTACATATATATATATATATATATATATATATATATATATATATATTATTACACACACAGAGATGTTCTTCAAACATGGAGTGTCGAATATAGTGCTTTGGTATATTTCCTATATGAATATATAATGTACTTTGAGGAACCCCAGCTATTATCCTTTCGTGGCTACACAGTCTTTTTGCATCTGGTGGGCTGTGCAATAAACAATAGTTGGCTGGTGATCTAGACATATAAGTCTCACTGCATAAAAATCCCGCTAGATGACATATTGCAGACCTCTGAAGTAGATATCCACATACATTAACCTCTGGTTTACTTAGGAGGGAGGGATCCTGACCACATTAGTATATTATTTTCCGAATTCCTTGTTAGGCCATAATCATGACAAGTTGTTGTTGTAGTTTTTTTTGACCGATACACAAGTTTGCAAAGAAAGAAAAACAACTGCATCAGGTTCCATATTTTAAAATCCACAAATAAGCTCTAATTGGTATGGCTATAGGACATGGGTGTTATTCATAGTCCTAAAGGGTACACCCAGACACTGAAATACATATAACTCAAAAAAGAAGTGTGCACACTTTTTGTGATACACGAGTTTGCCAATTCATGTCTCATTAAGGCAAGTCGTCCTTACCTGATCAACCCATAAGAAATAATTGTAAAGTTTACTTTAGCCAATGTTACTTTTTCTTTTCCTTCATAATTTTTTTTTTTTCTTTTGAGCTACCTAAGCTGCGAGCAGAAAGCTGCGTTAAATGTACCGTAATAATGGTAATACATTTAACGTTGCGCTAATTCGATGGGAATTCAATTTCCCCCCTTTGTGTTATGTTTATGACTAAAAAAAGCCTGAAGTTCTAAAATTGCATTTATTTTGAAGTTTTTAGATCAAGAGAGAATAGTAACCGCTTCATCAACTGGAAGAGTAACAATTTTTCGTTATCATCCGAACAACCAGGTAACCATGTCATAATTTCTTAGAGATTGCGCTTCAATATTTTTTTTTTTTCTTATATTAACCATTTGTGTAAGAAGTGTAAAGGACCGACAAGGTGAGGAAGACAGAAGTGAAGCATCTGCTACTAATGAAAGATGCTTTCTTTCAGTGTATGTTAAACAAGGACACGGCATCCTTTTTACACCCTTCAATGTACATCTGTTCTCTATCCCCACCTCAGTCCTTTTCTTCATTTCACATCTGTGTCCCTCAGGTCTATAATCTATGCATCCTCCCAACCCCCCTCCTCCAGTCCTTTTATTAACACCTTCATCCTTATTACTAGCCCCTTCATCATTAACCCCTCACACACAGCTGAGCTGCTCCTCTGCCTTTATTTTTTGAGAACTGATCATATATTCATTCACCTCTGAGTATTTCTGTGCCTCTGCATAGACTGAGTCTGCTTGATCAGACCAGAGCTTGAACTCTGAGCAACTTTAAGTGAGATTCTGCTATCGGAACCAAAATCTCATTATAGAGCTATCCATTACCTTCTCCAACAGTGCTCTTCATAGGACCAAAGATGTCCTGATAAATGCATGGCACAGCTCCCCAAGAGCTAGGTGTCATGGCCCAATTTATAGGCAAACTGGGGCTTGTTGATCCCTCTATCAAATATTGTTTTGTAGATTTTATTTCCTTTTAATTTATAGTGCATATAATATTATGTATATGTTACCTTTTTACCACATGTCAAAATACTTTTTTTTTTTTCATCGTTCTCATTGAATCTATACATCTTTTTATGAATATTTTGCTTAGTATCTTAATATGTTTAGTTTTCTTTTTCTAAAGACTCTATCAGAGAAGCAGAAATGGGAGCACGCACACCACCATGTAGGTTCCGAAGGTGCAGGAGCTCCATGCACTAGTGTTGTGTGCAACAATCCCGAAATCGTCTCAGTTGGAGAGGACGGCCGTATAAACTTTTTTAGAGCTGACAGTAGAGAGATAGTGAGGACGATCGGTAAGTTTGTTTTTGTTTTTTGTTTTTTGTTTTTTTTTCCGTTTTGTTTTTTTAATATAGTATTGGGACATAGTAAAGCAGTGGTTGTCCTTGTTTTAAATTGGATAGCTGCGCAATGCATACTAATGCATGTTTACTTACTAGTTCTGCATAACAAATAATATAGTATTTCAAGACATGGGTCAGGAAATCTAAAGCGCACAGTAGTTTTTGGCCTTGACACATAAGAATTTGACTCTACATCTACCTGTATATGATGCCATTTTTTTCAGAAATCCTTACACTAGATTGCCAAAAGTATGTGGACACCCAAACATTACATCCAAATATGCTTGTTGAACATCTCATTCAAAAACCATGGTGCCATGCAAGCTACATACAAGTCATATAAAACTGGAAATAGGTGTTTGTGATTTATTTCATAGTATTAGCTTGGTGTGGCTTACAAGAATTCTGTTTCCAATCATGGGTTAAAACCTGAGCGGGAGAGATTAAATTACGTTATCTCTTTGATTGTCTCTAAATTTCTCTGCACTAGTCATGAAGTATTTATGGATAGAGATATCCAGAGGTGTAGCTACAGGTGAGTGCCCAATACCAATTTATGGCACTGGTTGTAAACGCTAAAATCTCTTGGAACCTATCTTTAAGGTTATATCCATATCATCAATAATATTCAAAAACAGACTCTTCACATTCTGTGTGGTTCTGTGATATCAATGCTAGGCGATAGGTCCTGGCTTGTAGTCTGCATTAACGTTCATCCCAAAGTTGTTAGTTGGTGTTTAGGTCATGGCTCTGTGCTAGCCTATCAAGTGTTCCCTCGCCAAACTCTGCAATCCATTTGCTGATGAACCTCACTTTGTACATGGGAGCATTGTCATGATTAAACAAGAAAGGGCCTTCCCAAAACTGTGGCCACAAAGGTGGAAGCACACAATTCACTTGAATGATATTGTATGCTGTAGCATTAAGATTTACCTTCACTGGAACTAAGAGACCCAGGCCAAACCATGAAAAACAACCCTAGACCATTATTGCTCATCCGCCAAACTTTAAAGTTGGCAGTGCACATTTGGGTAGGAAGTGTTCTCCTGGCATTTAACAAACCCAGATCCATCGGTCAGACTGCTAGATTATCACTGCACCAGAGTTTAATGGTGGTGAATCACTCCAGTCGACGTTTGGCATTGTGCATGGTGGCCTGATCCCAATACATCAATCTCCGATGAACAGTACTTGATTGGACGTAGTGTCCACATGCATTTTGGAGCTTTGTAGTGAGTTTTGCAGCCTAGTACAGACTATTTTTACACACGAAAGTCTTCAACACTTGGCAGTCCTGTTCTTTGAGCTTGTGTTGCCTTCCAAGCTGTTGTTGCTCCTAGACGTTTCTATTTCACAATATCAACACTTGGTTGAATGTAGGCAGCTCTAGCAGGGCAGAAATTTGACACACTGAATTGTTGGAAAGGTGGCATCCATTTACAGTTGCACATTGAAAGTCAGAGTTGTCCAGTAAAACCCATTCTATTGTTAATGTTTGACTATGGTGATTGCATGGCAGTATGCTTGATGTTATGCACCTGTTGGTAATGGGTGTGGCAGAAATGGCCAAGCACATTAATTATAAGGGGTGCCCATATACTTGAGCATTTGATTGTAAATTTACACTGTGTATTCTACCAGATGATGCAGACAGTAGTACAATGCATGCTGTGAATTTCCTCCGTACTACGGAGATCCTGACAGTGAATTCTATTGGACAGTTGAAAATGTGGGATTTGCGGCAAGAAGGCAATGATCCTACACAAATATTCTCTGTGTGAGTATGAGCATAGATGTTGCGTAGAATGTCTCTTTAATGTCTTATAAACATACTAGTTTTAAAAACACTGCGTTTTTTTAATCCATGCAAAACTAATAAATTAATACATTTATGATTTAAATAAATCTTAGCCTCAACTGGCTAGGAGCATTAATGATGATCTCTCTGAGGAAGCAAAGAAAATTATGTAATAATGGAATTGTTTTGTAATATTTTTATAAGTAAATAGGCGAAGGCATCAACAATCTGATTATGCCGCATACATTTCGACTAATAGTATTGCTCATTTATAGATTAAATCAGTGACTGACTAAAATGTGAGGTAGACTTTCACAAAAACAGTATTTAGCAATGTGCAACTTCTGATAACCGTTTACTGTTTCCTAAAACGCCACAAATTATGTTTAGAATTTAGTTCTGCTTTAATTAAATTCTGAGCAACCCTCTTGCATACAATAGTAAAAAAATTTTAGTCTGAATGTTTTTCATCCTGTTAAGTAATTTACTTTCCAAGCTTATGGGGCTTTTGCATCACGCGTTAATATTCATAAGAAGAGATGGTGTTCCATAAATAGAAAACATACGCCATCTCAAGATAAATACCCTAATCCAACTTACACATTTAAATTTAGTTTAAAATATCTTTGCATTAAAGTTGTTTCATGCGGCACAGTAGACTAAAATATATAGACCCCTGAAAAGCAATATGAGGTGTTGGTTGTCCATACATCAGTTTTGATAGATCCCATCTTGAATCATTCAGAAAGCAAAATACTGACTATCCTAATTCAAGAATGTAAAACAATGTGATCCCATTTTTGACAGGTCTTATTTGTAACATTCACATATTTCTACTAAACTCGGTATTTAAAAAAAGCACATTAACACTATTTATTTGTAATTGTTCGGTGGACACATTTAAAGATTAATACAAAAATATACTTGCAAAATGTATGCTACCTTTGCATTTTTAGCTTCCTTATAGTGCTGCTTGATTTTGTCTCTAAGCCAACTGCCCATGTTTAATAATTGTGATAAACCTCATACAATACAAAACATTCAAGATTTGGCCAATCAGAATGTTTCGTCAGGTGTAATTTAGGCCTTGGCCAGGTAGAAAGAAACAGTACATAGCCCAAGAAGTATATAAATACTTTATATCCTTTCCATTAGGCTCAGAAGAGGTCTAGATATGATTTGGACAATAGAACTCTTAATGTAATAAGACATGCATAATTTTATTGTGATCTATTTAATTATGTGTTGGTGTTTATATTGACAACTTCACAGCATCATCTCATTTTGCATGCATGAAAAAAGCACAACACAGCATAGCTGGTTTTGGATGTAAAATGTAATTATTGGCATATATTTTTATTCCTTATGCTTGTACAACTACATTGTACCACTTTCAATAATATGTTCTACCATGTTTGCGTGGGTTTCACAGTATTATTTCAAAACTGTGTTGGGTCAGCAGATAGCAGCTATTTAATATTATTATTATTATTATTATCTTTAATTTATAAGGCACCACAAAGGATCTGCAGCTCCGTACACTACATATACAGAAAATAGTAACCCATGATACATAAAGAACAAAAATGTATAAATATATACACTCACACACAGATAACATGGTAATGCAAATCAAATTATTTCTGGGACAATGAGTGAAAGTGATGGAACAAATCAGAGAGAAATAGGCCGAAGCTTAAGAAAACGGGGCTAGGGAAGCAGGCCAAGAGGTACAGAGGGTGATGGAATAGTAAAAGGAGCACAAAAGGAAAGTGGGCCCTGCTCCAGAGAGCTTACATCCTAAAAAAAAAGGGGGAGATACAAATAGGTTGGTCCTATCTGGGGGAGAGAGCCGGGACAAGTGAGTTAGGAGGAGGACTGATAGACTTGAATAAAGAAATGAGTCTTAAGGGCACGCTTAAAGCCTTTGAGAGTAGATAATAACCTGATGGAACATGGAAGATCGATCCACAGCTGGGGAGCAGCCAGGGCAAAATCCTGGAGCCGGGAGTGGGAAGAGGTGATCAATGAAGTAGTAAGGAGGCGGTCACAGGCAGAGCGGAGGGGGCGGCTAGGAATGTAGGTAGAGATGAGATTGGAGATGTAGGGAGGGGAGTATTGATTAAGATTAAGAGCTGTGAGGCTGAGGAGTTTAATTTTAATTCTGTAGGCCATGGGGAGCCAATGTAGTGACTGTTGGAGGGAGACAGCAGAGATAGTGGCGGGAGAAAAAAATGAGGCACCTTGCCGGTCCCTAGGTCTGGATGTGTGGGAGGACAAGCCCCCGAAAGAGAGCAGCAGGAGAGGTATTGTCCTCAGGGGATAGCCCGGTTTCAGTGATGGCAAGCGGGTTGAAGGATCTAGATAAAGAGATCATAGATAGAGGTCAATTTGTTACAGACTGACCTGGCATTCCAGAGACCACAGGATAGAGGAAGAGAGGGAAGAGGAGAGATGTGGATGAGATTGTTGGGGCTCTTCGACTGCAAGGGTGAGTATGATATGAAGCGAGGGGCATGACTGTGAGAGAGGGTTGGAATTGGACGAGAAGCAGAAATAAGAGGGGACTTGTCAGCAGACAGGGAATGAGGTGCAGGGGAGCAAGAGGTGGGGGAGGAGTGGAGATGGGGCAGATAAGTGGGTATATAAATGGGGGAGGCAGAAGGAAGGACTGATGAGAGGGAATAGATTCCCTGGGGGGAAAGAGATGGAGGTGGTAGGTAGGAACAGACTAACACTGAGAGAAGAGCAGCGAAAGGGGACAAGAGGGAAAGGTGTGAGTGGAGAAGAGGAGAGAGGGAAAATGGTGGAGGGGGTAGCAAATCAGATTAAGGGCACAGAAGAGAGGGGTGAAATAAGGGGGGAGTGAGGATAAGGAAGAATATGGAAAGGTTGGACAAGGGAAGCAGGGGGATAGAGTGAGAGGATAGAAGTGAGAGAGGAGCAAATTATGATAAAGCTAGAGAAGGTGTGGAATAGGCAGTTGAAAGTAATAAAGAAATCAAGGATGGTATGGGCTTACATGTAAAGTGAGGAAATGGTGAGAACAGGAAAGGTGAGTAAAGCGAGAGTGCGGTGGTAGAAGGAGAGAAAAGAGGAAGAAAATAGGGAATATGAAGTAGAAATATCAGATGGGTGTGTTTAGAAAAACAGATTAGACAGTGACATTAGGCATGATTAGAAGGCAATTGTTTAACATAAGGCATAATACAAGGTGCAGTGAGCTGGTTATGCAAGTCCACAGGACAAGAGGGAGCCAGTTAACAATTCAAGCTAAGTGGAGGAACAGTGTGGTTTAAAGGTGGGAATACAAGCAGCATAAGTGGAATCAACAAGTTATATTAAAACTGCACCAGCCAAAAATAAGTGTGAGAAACAGATCAGCAGGGAGTGTCCAGGCAGTTGACAATGCAGGTGGTGGAGGATATCAGAGCTCACGGCTGATTGTGGAATGTTGTCCTCATGTAGCAGTGTTTGTAGGTAGAAGGTTCCCCTCCTGTTCGCCACTTGTTCCTCTCTTGTATGTCTCTTACTATACTAACTAAATTTGTTAATACACTTGTAAAAATCCTCACTTAGAAGAATCTTCACTAGCTAACAGCTATGTGCAATGATTATGGCCATGAAGTACACCACCCATCATTCACCCATTCGACTTTGCAATCATTATGGCAGCACTAAACAGGATCTCTCCTCTGTGACATCATGAGCAAGTTGCCTGCAGCATGTTTGCAGATTGAATCCTACTTTAGACATTCTTGTAGAAAGGGTAACACAGAATAGTCTAAAGCTGCAGTGGACAACCCAGGAAGTATTAAGACTCCATAGCCATGTCTGTTACCTAGACAACCATTAGTATTTATCCACAGATATTCATGTACATCCTAAAGTTCTACAAATATGTGTATGTTGTCCTGATAAGACTTAATAAAAACCACTTATTTTAAATTTAAAATGTAGTTTTATCATTTATAAATGAGATTGTGTTGTTTTTGTGAAAATAGTGACAGATATTATTGTCTGCCTTTTATTCCTTTTCCTTCAGAACTAATGAGAGGGTCCCATTGCACTGCTTAGACAGACATCCAAGTCAGCAGCATGTTGTAGCAACAGGTGGTCATGATGGCATGCTGTGTATTTGGGATGTTAGACAGAGCCGTATGCCGATATCCCTTCTAAATGCTCATGGTGCAGAAAGTAAGTTGACAATCTGACATCTCACAGTAGAGTGCACTAAACCTTTTTAAGTGTCTACATATGCACTAACCTGAAGCTCATATACAGAGCAATGACTGCACAAATACAGGGACTAATTTTGTAATTATGATATAGATGTCACAAGTTCTCTGTAACATTACTTAGCACAAAAAAATAAATAAAACATTGTTAATTATATTTGCTTACATGTTTGTGTGTTTTTTTATGTAGTGTGGGAGGTCCATTTTCACCCTTCAAAACCTGATCATTTATTCACATGTTCTGAGGATGGTTCTCTGTGGCATTGGGACGCCTCAACAGAAGTTATGGAAAGACCTTCATTTTTGCATGGTGAGTAGAAGTAGTATACTCAATGAGTAATCTATTTACAAATATTTGATCATTTATTATACTTCTTTCAATAGGAACTAGGATATCTTCATGCTGTGATTAGTAACAAGAAGTAATGGAATAGCCTATTGAAAATTAGAAGGTGTAATGGCTGTAGACATGTTGGACTGATGAATGATTTAAATGTTGGATGTTGCCTGATTCTGAGAGGCTACTTTTCAATTGCAGATGACTCCGTAATCATAAAATATTTTTTACAGATACCCCTGCTTATTAAATGCTTTTGACAGCTATAACTATAACAATTTGTTTGAACATATTCACAGCAGTTATACTGACCTATATAGAGGTTTAACACCATGTTAATAATTTAGAAAATTTCTTCTTACCCTCAAGGATATTTCTGTACAATTTTTAAATATTGTTTTGAGCAGTCATATGTAGTTTTTTTAAGTTGTTTTGTTACCATTTTTCATCTGCATTCTTCATCTCCATAGTAGGAGATGAGTGTGATGATACCATTGGAGGCAGCAACTCATGAGATTGAGTGAGAACAGGGCTGCATGTGATAGGTGTAGTGTCCCAATTTGACAAACAAAAATTGAGGAAGGAATAAACTAAGAGACAGTGGAAGTGCAAGGCCTCCAAAAGCAATGGGTATGGCCAGTTTAGGACAGACACCTTAGTACAATATATGTCTCGTCTTCCATGAACCCATGATCAGACTGTTCAAACTTGTAGTAGGTTAAAGATAATGTGTGTGAATATTTATGACTTCTTTCTACTTCACAGGAGGAAGGGGAACCTCACACTTGTCACGTAGTACTGCTGGACTGTCTGTTAGCCAGTCATTGATGACGGCTTGGCTCAGTAATGATCCCACAAAGGGAAACTTAGAAATTACCAATCTGTTACCTAGTTCCACATTATCTGTGAACAGTCTGGATGTTTTGGGAGAATACCTCGTCTGCGGAACTGATGCAGAGGCAATCTATGTCACCAAAAGGCTTTTTACGTAAGAACTGAATCTACAATGGACTAGAAGATGTAAAAGATAAATTCTCTACTACCATCTGTACTTTTGCCAAACAATTAAACAGTTTCCATCAATGTCTGAAACCCATTATGTCTAGTGGTTACTAGCACAGACCAGAAGACAGCCTGTCCTAAACTAAACCCTTACCACATAAGTTAAACCATTATCCTGTGTTATTATTAGACAGGTATTCCTCTATATGCATATACACCCAGTGTTCCATAACATTGCACAATGATCCTTGCTGCCCTAAGCATTTCTGTCATTGTGAGACAGCAGTGCTATTATACAAACCCAGCCGCATCCTGCCTGATTTAGCAGAAGTTGGGTTGGTGGAACAGAGGCATGGCTACATGGAATTACTGCTTTCAAATAAAGAAAATAAATAAAACGCACAATAAAATGAAATATATGAAGATTGTAAATGATATGTGACTTGGTCACTCTAACTTCTTATGCAAAATGACATTTGGCTAAGTCACATTTGCAAGTGACATACTGGAGATGAGGGAATCGTGCTGCTCGAACAGGTATGTATTGGATCTACTAGTAATAAAAAATAGGGCAGACCTGTAGGAGTAAAATAAAAGTTAAATATAAAACATATCCATTTTTTCTGTCTGTATGATTGCTCTAAGACCATCACAAAAAAAAAAGTTTATGTATTTGGTATCCTGTGCGCTGGGACAACTGGAGGAATAAACTTCAGGGGGGAATTTTTGGAAGTACTATGAAGATGTAAAATTAACTGTCATGGAAACTTATCAATGTGTTTGGTTAGCAATGAGTAGATATACAGATAGTTGAAATACCTTTTTTTTACTATAAATGTCATGTTAATTTATATTACAGCACATAGGTAACTCACTGGAAAGTCTGTACAAATAGTAGCACATTTCATAGATGGGGGTTGGGTATATGTCCATTCTAGGCACAATGTCCACAATCTGTAGTGCAGAATCTAAAACCACCAAGACTGCAGTCCACATGGATTAGGACAGAGTTTTCATCCACAGAGTGAGTGACAGAAATAATTCATAGCACTACACTGAAGAATTGATATTCCACAAAATGAGATTTATTTATTACCACAAAGTAGCATTTATTTATTTTTAAACCGATTTACAAACATTTGTTTGTGTTTGATTTTTTAGATATTTACATAGTTGTCCTGTAAAAATCCCCACAGTAGGAGATGCAGTAATCTACAGAGGAAGATTTTTTTTCTGTCTGAAGAAGTTGTATTGCCTGAAAGATAGAATGTCCTTATAGTCTAATATTGACAACAACTCTTTCCATTCAGCCTACCTGCTTCATATAAGGGGGTTAAATACCAATCAACAGATTATATTTTTTTTTAAAAAAAAAAAATTCATCTTATTCTCTGAATTTACTGAAACAGTATTGGTCAGATTATATTAGAAACCAGGTTTTGTGACTACCCCAGATATACAAAACCAAAAGACAATTCCAACATCAGCCCCTCCGCCCAGATGCTATGCAATTTCTTTAAAATCCCAGAAAAATACAAACAAAAAAAAAAGTCCACACAGTATTTTCAGCATCATTTTAGTAACCCTGGGATAAATTCTGTAAAGGATTTTTTTCCCAGAACACCCAATCTAACAGTTTCAGGTTGTTGGAGCTTCTTTTGTACCAATTTTAACTTAAGTTTAATTAACTGAGTTTTGCCAACATTATGGCCAGTTTTTTTAGGGTCAGGTTGGATTCAAAAGTATGCAAGCTTTGTGGCAAGGGGGGGCATGAATACCCATACCTGCTATGGAGCCTTTTGGTTCCTGGAACAGAGGGGCCCTTCCTCTTTTGAGAGCTAAAGATGACTGCACCTTGTGAACTTTTTTTTTTTTCCCCCTTGCACTTGAGGCATAAGCTGCTCCTTTTTCCTAAGCTTGTGTAGTGAACCACTGAGCTTGTTTGAAACTTAGAAAATAGTCTTAATACAGAAAATTGCTGTATTCTATAAGCACCCTGGAATTTTAATCTTGGTTTAAAACAAATGTGTCATGAACTGGTTTAGCTCACAAGAGACTTTGCTTTGGTCCACTTCTGTGTTAAAGCATGAGCCAATGAAGAGGATGATATGGAAATACACAGGTAAACTATGTGGCATGCTAAGTGAAAGCAAAGGGTTTCCCAAACTAAAATTTCACTTCTGCAACTGCTGTTTCCTGGACCTGTCTTCTCCTAAATAGGCATTGCTTATTGTATGTGTCAGGAAAATCGGGTTTATGTTTATTTTTTTGGTTTGTTTATTTTTATTTTTTTTTGCTGCTCAGACTAGCTCATTTGCCCAGCCTTGTTCAATCACATACCCAAACAACTTTATTTTATATCAAAAATATATATGTATATACAGTTCACACAGGAACTATTGTAATTAACAAAAAACAGGAAGTTCACTGCACAGTTTACAAGACAACCCTACCCTAAAGGGGCTATAGTCACAGAATTCCTTGGAACGCCGTCCCAGTCTTATGGAGAGCAATCTCTGTTCCCTTCTTTACCAGCTGGGGAAGGATCAAGTCCAATATTCTACTTTTCACAGGTATAAAAGTTAATAAGGTCCATAGAGGATTGAAAATCCACATTTAGTCATGATCCTGGACCTGTGGAACAGGAGCTATAACCCATAGCCTGTCCCCAAATAGAACCCACAGTGGTATAAGATTAGCCTGTGTGGTGGCCAGTGTGCCTACCCTGAAACCCACCCACCCAAAGTCCTTTGGTTGCAGCATGCACCCAATGTTGAGTGGCTATGGAACGTCACTGATCTCTGGAGAACAAAGGGCACCCATTCTTCAGGCAAAGGATAAACTCAATTAAGTCTCTGTCCCAACCCTCGGTTAACTCATGTTAATAGTGGTCACAGCTAGTGGAGGTAGCCCTGCCAAGACTTTAGTCAGTGGTTAATGCAACGTCTCCAGGTGAAAACAACTCTCTTAGGGGACGTGTTGGAAAACCTAGCCGATAACAACAAATGTAAAAACCTTCCATCGTTATAAAGTTTTTCTAATAGTTCTTAAAGCTGTACAGCTCAATACTTAAGTGGCATCATTCAGAAGTACTTTATTTCTCTTAGAAATAAACCAATTTCTCTGACATCCTTGGGGGGACACCGGGACCTTGAGGTATAAAGTAGGGACAGGCAAACACTGGCACTTTAACTTTAGTTAAACAAAGCTCTGGCTCCACCCCCCCTATACCCCACCTCCTGCTAGAGGCCAGTCTAGTTTAAGTGCCCGGCGAAAAGG
The DNA here is from genome assembly GCF_038048845.1 of Mixophyes fleayi. NCBI lineage: Eukaryota > Metazoa > Chordata > Amphibia > Anura > Limnodynastidae > Mixophyes > Mixophyes fleayi. Next base: position 230,120,155 of record NC_134404.1, on the reverse strand, counting down.
CTGTGTCTGAGCTGCTCAGCAGCCCTCTTCTGTTACTTTTATTATTTAATGGCAGGAATATGCAGCGTGCGGCAAGCGCTGTATGGAGGGGGGGGGATTGGAGGTGTTGTGAGAGGTGCCTCTGTTGCCAGCCTCCCTCTCCCAACGTTTTCATACCCTCCTAGGAGCCGGGCACATTCGACTCAGGCTGTGTCCGTCCTCCTGATCTGACAGTCAGAGAGACTGCAGACACTGCGTGAGGAGGGGTGGCAGAAGGTAAGTGAACCCTCTCCCAGCTCAATGCTGAGAGAGAGGGAAAGAAAATCGCAGTTTGTCCCTGAGCAGGCTGTTTTTTACTAGAAGCAAGTCATTCTATGAAAAAAAAAAAAAGATCATATTTTCTCTTTCATCCATCTGGGGGACACTGCTTAACCATGGGGTTGAGTAGGGAGGGGAGGAGTCTGGCACCTAAAGAGTTAACTTTCTTCCTGCTGACAGCATATCCCTCCCACCAATTCCCCACATACCTCAGTTTGAATTGGGTGCCCTAGGAGAAGGGCTGTGCATCAGAAGAGCTCAGTGAACGCTGTTCACTGCTAATAGGTTTTTTCTTTCTTTTCAAAGTTTATTTTGTTGATAGCAGCGAGAGGCTCTGTTTGCAACAGAGCTGACTCGTGGGAGAAGCGCTTGCTAGCGGGGGCGGCCCCGCAGACAGGACGGAAAGCGCTTCTCAAACAGCAGGAAGCAGTCGACAAGAGACTCTCCGCTGATAGCAGGACGGGCGCTGCCATTAGGCAGAAAGTGCCATTACTGCTGCCATTCCCCGGGAGCCAGCTCGAGTGTACCAAATCCCCTCCTCCTATGGGAGGATAGGGGGAACTTGAAGGATGGCGCGCTAGTGATAGCGCTATGCGGGGAACACATTCTAACAGGATTTCCCCTAAATATAGAAAGGGCAGATCGCTGTTAATGAAAAACAGAAGGAGATTCCAGTGGTAGGGGAATGTGTTTGAGGAACACCTCTTCATACCCCCCCCCCCCACGCTGAGTGAACATGTGGAAGATCCCTTTTGGCGCCAAAGTTCAAAAGGAGGACAGATGCAGCAGTCATTTGGAGAGAAGTGCACTGTTGACACATATCTTCCACGCTAAGTATCACTTTGTTTCTTCTGTGTATGCATGTGTATTATAAGACAATGAGGTGTTGAGAGAACTGTGTTTAAGGAAAACTATAAAGCTCTCCAAACCTGTCTTATTTAATCAGAAATACTATGATATGTTAAATAACCTAGTCTGTTTTTTCTGATAAAGGTTGTGGAAGTGTTTGGGCATGCCAAACATATTGTCTGTTCCAAATGTAATGCTAAATGGGCCCAGGTGTTTTGTGCTAATTGCAGTCATTACTGAAAAACGCTGCAGCCTTTCAGCTTGGCTAATTATACCTTATACTCTCTATATAGAGGAAAAGGAACAGAAATACTCTCTTTTGACTGGTTCATAGATGAATATGTACCTGTATTTTGCGGTGTGGTAGCAAAATCTGAACCGGCTGAATTTGATGGCAGAGCCTTCGAATCCAGTCTGTGGAAAGCGAGAGGGTTCTCGGGGGGTGTGGTAGGCACCCTCTTAAGTGCCAGGAAGCCAGTTTCGGACAGGATCTGCCACCGCATCTGGCATGTATATATAAAATGGTGTAAGAAGAGGGCTTACAATTCTAGATCCTTTGGTCTGGCTAGATTTCTGCCTTCTTACAGTGTGGTTTAGAGGCGGAGCTTAAACTAGGAACCTTAAAGGTTCAGGTATCTGCTTTGTCAGTGTACTTCCACAATAAAAATGAGGACAGAGCAGTTTAAGGACTATTCCGTCCTTTCTCCCTAAGGTGGTCTCAGGTTCCATATTAATCAGGAAATAGTTGTTCCAGTGTTCAGAGAGGAGCCTCAGTCTCCTGGAACGTGAACAAATAAATGTTGGACGTAGTGAGGGCATTACGTATATATGTTAAGAGATCTGCAAAGATACGTAAGACAGATTCTCTATTTGTATTATTTGACTTTTCTAAGCGGGGATGGCCAAAATCTAAGCAAACTATTGCCAGATGGCTTACCCTGACTATCAGGGAGGCTTATGTCCGTATTAATCTCCCTGTGCCGAAGCGTATTGTTGCCCATTCTACCCGTTTGGGGCGTCTTGGGCGGCACGGAATGGAGCCACGGTGGACCAGCTGTGCAGGGCAGCCACCTGGTCCTCGAGTCCATACCTTTACGAAATTCTACTAATTTAATGTATTGCATCTGGGGATGCCTCCTTTGGCCGTAGTGTTCTACATGCAAGGAGATCAGAGCGGTCCCACCCTTCAGAGGGATTGCTTTAGTAAGTCCCCATGGTTAAGCAGTGTCCCCCAGATGGATGAAAGAGAAAACAGGATTTATACTTACGATAAATCTCTTTCTCTGAGTCCATCTGGGGGACACTGCGGTCCCCCCCTTTTTTGTTGTTTTTCTTTTCTCTCCACTCCCCCCTCTGTTGAGGGGTGTATCTTGGTTGATTGGCCTCTTGTCCTAGGGCTCTTCTGATGCACAGCCCTTCTCCTAGGGCACCCAATTCAAACTGAGGTATGTGGGGAATTGGTGGGAGGGATATGCTGTCAGCAGGAAGAAATTTAACTCTTTAGGTGCCAGACTCCTCCCCTCCCTACTCAACCCCATGGTTAAGCAGTGTCCCCCAGATGGACTCCGAGAAAGAGATTTATCGTAAGTATAAATCCTGTTTTTAGCTCAGGAGACAGGGTCAGGCAAGGGTCACTAAGATAGTGAAGCCTTGCTAGGCACTGGGTTGTTGATTGTTACCAATGTTGAATGTTACCAATTCAGTGCTGGGCCCTGGGGGAATCTATTACTCTTCCTCCATGGTAGTCTCTCACTATTATGTGTGCAGACACCAGAATAAACAGCCATTTTATAGCTCCCCATTTCTGTCCTGAGTCCTAATGGAAAGGTTTGGGGATTGTTATTTTCAAAAGTTTATTTTTACTCTGTGGGGCTTTTATTGGCTGTATTGCAGGCTCACTTTCTGTTCAGTATTGTGGGCTGCTTGTTATTTAAATTGTGTTTTGTTACACTGTTTATTACACTGTTTTGTTAGTGTTTTGTCCCATCTGTTAACATGTCAGAAGGGGAAAAACCATCCGTGGTAAAGCTGGTGTTACACCAATTTTGAGATTCACCTGGGCTGTCTGTCACGTAAAGCTACTATCAGGTCAGTCAGGCGTGGAGGCACTGTGCGCAGCCTGCCGGCTTTCAAAGAGCATACCGTGTAATACAGCAGCTGCTGCTTTACATACGGCACACATGCCTGGGTTCGGTCTCTCTAATACAGTGGCTGAACTTGCTCAGTTGGTGCTGTCACAGGCTGTGGTCGCTCCATCTTCTGATTCTGCTTGCACTGTAGCAACTGACATGGGTTCTAGTTTGCTAAGTCAAGGTTTGACTGTTTCTCACTGGCGGAGTCTGTACAGCCTGCTTGGGTACAGGGAATTGCATCCTCTGTACAGGGTATGGTTTAGGTTTCTTCCTCTTAGAGAGGATGTTACAATCTGCAGCACCATCTTCCTCACATAAGTGTAGGAGGATGGCGCCACAACTTCAGGAAAATAAGCCAGATTTTGACTGTAGTTCCCAGAATGAAGGTAATTTAGCGGTGAATTCTGACATGGATGCTCCTTCGGTTGTGGAGGAGATTCATTCGGTTCGCCAGAGTGTGGAGGAATTAATACAAGCTGTGTGTCAGGTACTTCACTTTCCAAAGTAAGAGGTTCCTCATGTTGCACAAGCTTCTCTTTTTGCACGGGGAAGGAAAAAAAAAAGATTCTTTCTTTTTCCTGGCTTCTTCCCTATTGGAAGATTTGTTGTCCGAGCCTTGGACTTCCCCAGATAACAAGTTCCAAGTATTTCGGTGACTGCAGTCGGTTTATCTTTTTCCTACTGAAGCTTTTGCTAAATGGTAAACGCTTCCACGTGTGGATACTGCAGTTACAATGTTAGCCAAGTTAACTACTATTCCTTTTCCTAACATTGCCACTTTTAAGGATGGTACAGACCATTAGGTTAAGACCGTCCTTAAATTCATTTTCGTGGCAGCATGTGCCTCTTTCAGGCCTGCTTTGGCATCTGTATGGGTTACCAAAGCAGTAGAACGCTGGTCAAAACACCGTTTTCAGGGTTTGTTGGCAGGCAGGCCTTCCTCTGAACTGCTTCCATTAGTGGAGCAAATTCAAAGGGCGATAGATTATTTACGAGAGGCAGCTATATACGCGGGACTGATTGGTGCACGTATTTCTGCCTCTGCAGTTTCAGCTTGTATTCTCTGCCTTAAATCCTGGAAGGCTGATGGGGAGTCTGAAAAGGTTCTTGAGACCATACGTTTTCTGGGGGTCCTTTGTTTGGACCTCAGCTTGACTCCATTATCAGTCAAGCTACAGGTGGAAAGAGCATTTTTCTCCCAGTTAATGCTCCCAAACAAAGATTATCCAAATTTCAGTCCACAGGAAGGTTTCGGGGGTTAATATTCCTCAGGCCAATCTTCTACAGGCCAGTCATCCGCCCCTAGAGGTGGTTTGTAGCGGGGACGTCAGGCCTGGTCTGGGCGACGTCCAGCTGCAAAGCCTGCAGACAAATAGTCTGCATAACGGGTTTTTTGCTCCTCCGCTGTCGTCGGTGGTAGGAGCCCGTCTTCTGCGGTTCAGGGATCGGTGGTGTCAGTCCACTACCGATGTCTGGATTCGGGGAGTGGTGAACCAGGGTTACAAGATCGATCTGCTCGGTCTTCCTCCCAGACGGTTCTTCGCCACAGGGTTTCCGTCTTGTCCGAGGAAACGATTGGCTTTAATAGAAGCAATTCAATCCCTTCTTTCGTCCGGAGTGATTATTCCGGTTCCTCATTCTCAAAAAGGTTTGGGGTTTTATTCCAATCTTTTTCTTGTGACAAAACCAGACTGCTCCTTCAGACCGATTCTCAATCTAAAGTATTTGAATACACAGGTTAGAGTGCCCAGCTTCAAGATAGAGTCTTTACGCTCGGTCATTCTTGGCATGGAACAGGGAAAATTTATGGTGGCTCTAGACATCAAGGATGTATATCTCCATGTGCCTATTTGGAAGGGTCATCAGTCCCTGTTGAGGTTTGCAGTTCGGTCAGAGCACTTCTAATTTCAGGCTCTCCCATTCGGTCTCGCCACAGCTCCACGTATCTTCACCAAAATCATGGCGGTTATGGCTGCTCTGCTAAGGGCCAAGGGAATTACAATCATCCCTTACCTGGACGATCTACTTTTAAAGGCAGATTCTTTAGAGAAGCTTCTGTTGCATATTCAGGTAGTAATCCAGACCCTGGAGTCGCACGGTTGGATTATCAACTTCAAAAAATCCAAGTTGATCCCATCCCAGCGGATGGTGTTTCTGGGTCTCTTATTCGATACCCGTCTGAGACGGGTGTTCTTTCCTCAGGACAAGATCCTAGCCTTGCAGAGGATGGTGAAATCCCTGTTGGTGGCAAGGAGACCTTTCATTCATTTTGCAATGAGACTTCTGGGCAAGATGGTATCGTCATTCGAAGCTTTCCAGTTTGCTCAGTTCCATGCACGACAGTTTCAATTGGATCTCCTGTCGCAATGGAACAAATCCCATCGGAATCTGGCGAGTCAGGTTTTTTGCCTGTCTCCGCAGACGCGTCAGTCGCTGATCTGGTCGCTACACAGGCATAATCTCACCAGGGGACGCTTGTTCTCAATTTGGAATTAGATTCTGATAACAACAGATGCCAGCCTTCGGGGTTGGGGGGCTGTCTGTCTTCAGGCTCGGTTTCAGGGGCTTTGGACTCAGAAGGAATCCAAACTTCCAATAAATGTCTTAGAACTGTGCGTAGTGTTTCATGCTCTAGGAAGTGCGCAACACTTGCTGCAGTGAAAGCCAGTAAAGATTCAATCAGACAATGTCGCAGCAGTGGCATATCTCAACCATCAGGGCGGCACCAGGAGTCCCTTGGCCATGAGGGAGACTCACAGGATATTTTTGTGGGCCGAAGCTCACGCTTCGGCACTCGTGGCCATCTTCATTCCCGGAATAGAAAATTGGGAAGCAGGCAGACTCTGCATCCAGGAGAATGGTCCCTCCATCCGGAGGTGTTTCAACAGTTAGTGGTGAAATGGGGTCAACCGGATGTCGACATGATGGCATCTCGGTTGAATCACAGGGTTTCCCGCTACTGTTTTCATGCAAGAGATCTCGGGGCAGTCGCGGTAGACGCTATGTCCGTCCCTTGGAGGTACCGCTTAGTGTACCTTTTTCCTCCGATAGCCATGCTTCCACGAGTACTGAAAAAGGTGAAGAGAGAGGGTGTTCCAGTGCTTCTAGTGGCGCCGGATTGGCCGCACAGGGCCTGGTACACCGATGTACTCTTCATAGCAGGAGGTCGGTCGTGGGGGTTGCCAATACACCCAGACCTGCTAACCCAGGGTCCCTTTTGTCATCAAAGTTTGCAACGTCTGGCTTTAGCGGCGTGGCTGTTGAAGCCAGGATCCTAAGAGTGAAGGGTTTTTCGGATCGGGTGGTGCAGACCATGCTCCGTGCTCGAAAACTGGCTTCGGCAAAAATATATCATCGTGTCTGGAGGACATATATTGGTTGGTGCGAAAAGAAGGGATATCCTACGTCTTCTCTTCGTCTTGCCAGGTTACTGAGGTTCTTGCAGGCTGGCTTGGATGCAGGTTTGCGTCTTAGTTCTCTTAAAGGTCAGGTGTCAGCTCTTTCGATCTTCTTTCAAAGAAAACTTGCTGTCATACCTGGGGTTAAATGTATCATACCCCAGTTTTGCCTTCCCTTTACAAGGCAGCGCCGCTTTAAATTTAAGCTGCGAAGACGCCGAACTCGCGGGAGTTGACAAAACTGGGGTATGATATATTTACCCCCTGATGTGCAAACTTTCATTGAAGGTGTTCTCCATGTTCAACCTCCTTATATTCCTCCGGTTCGACCATGAGATTTGAATTTGGTGTTGAGGGCTTTACAACATCCACCGTTTGAGCCCTTGAATACGGTGGATTTCAAATTTCTAACGTTGAAAACGGTTTTTCTTTTGGCCATTTCTACGGCATGCAGAGTTTCAGAGCTTGCTGCTTTGTCTTGCAAGCCTCCTCTGCTAGTTTTTCATGAGGATAGGGCAGTTCTTCGAACCAAGCCCTCTTTCCTTCCTAAAGTTGTATCTAAGTTTCATTTGAATCAGGACATTGTTATTCTGGCTCTATCTGATTCCTCATCTTCTGATAAAGATGAGTCTATTCGTTATCTTAATGTTGTTCGTGCCTTGCGAATTTATGTTAAAAAATCTCAGAAATTACGCAAAACTGAGGATCTTTTCATTCTTTATGGTGCTCACAAAAGAGGCTGAACAGCTTCTAAAGTGACCATTGCTAGGTGGATTACGGCTGTTATCCGTCAGGCTTACAATGGGGCTGGGGAGCCTGTCCCACATAATCTACGGGCACATTCTACAAGATCTGTAAGTGCTTCCTGGGCGGCCCGCCATGGTGCCTCCAGTGAACAATTGTGTAAAGTGGCCATTTGGTCTTCTGTACACACTTTCACAAAGTTTTACAGATTTAATGTGTTTGCCTCTAGGGATGCAAGTTTTGTGAGAAAGGTGCTTCGGGCTGTTTCTTCTGAGCTTTCCCTCCCGTGAGACAGCTTTGGGATGTCCCCAAGGTTCCGGTGTCCCCCTAAGCATGTCGGAGAAAATGGGATTTTTATACTTACGTAAAATCCGTTTCTCTTAATCCATTAGGGGACACCGGGCGCCCACCCTTAACGCTCTGGTTTCTCCTTCTGTTTGACATGCTGTCTGGTTGTTAAGACAATGATGTGTTAAGTTTATTCTTTTTTTTTTTTGGTTTCTCTCCATCTCCCTTTCTGCGGGGTTGGTTAAACATAGACTGGCCTCTAGCAGGAGGTGAGTTAGAGAGGGGGTGGAGCCAGAGCTTTGTTTAACTAAAGTTAGAGTGCCAGTGTTCGCCTGTCCCTACTCTATACCCCAAGGTCCCAGTGTCCCCCAATGGATTAAGAGAAACGGATTTTACGTAAATATAAAAATCCAATTTTCTAATCTATAATAATGTAATATTGTTGTTTTCTTGATATATCATTTTTATAGAAGAGGGGGAAAGGCAGAGACTGATGAAAGGCGACTGTATATTCTTTTCTCTCTTACTTCCTATTAACCCCGGACACTATGTAGAGGGATAGGAGTATTTACTGAATCAACCCAAGCTTCAAACATGTTTACTGAATCAAGAAATGGACACACATAAAAAACCGACAGCAGCCTTAGGCATACAACTACTATAAACTTTTATTATTGTTATTGATACATTATTAGAAGTTCTGTTTTGGTTTCCAGTTGGAACATGCTGACCTGCGAACTTCAGTGTCTCTCTGGTAGTAGTGGGGTGGTAACAGCAACACTGATATTGGTACAAAGGCAATTTTGAACAAGCTAGTGTTGTGCTCACAGCTGTCAAGCCTCTACTCAGGGAGATCCTAAAAGGAATGACCGCTATAGTCTGCTAAAAGGAATTGAAGAGAATTATTGGAACTTAATGTATATTCCAAAAACACAAACCCCCAACACGCGTGCCAGAAGTGGCGCGTGTACCACTTTTGGCTGATGCGCTGGAGCTCCGTAGCTGCTTTACTAAATCAGTCGAAGATGGCCAAAATTAAGCTACTGTGCATGCTCAGCAGCTCCGCTTTAGTAGTCTTTGGCTGCTTTAGTGAAGCAGCTGTGAGGCTCCAATGAGGAACGAATGATGTGTGTGCCGAGTCTCCAGAGGGTAAGTATGTGGCATTATGTAAACTGGGGGCAAATCTAGGTGGCATAACATTAATGTTTATTTGATGGTCCCATTGCAATTAATATTAGCATGATGATTATATACACATATACACACACTGGTCAAAGTGGATATTTAGAAGTGGCAGTATGGAAAATGGAAGGAGATGAAATGTGACAGTTTTTCAATCAAAGCAGTAGACAAAGTAGCGGTATGGAATAGCACAGTTACCAGCTCACCCACTTTTACGTGTGTGTGTGTGTACGTACGTATGTATCTATCTGGCACACCTGGGTTTTAAGGGATTTTTTCCAGCACACCGATAGAGGTAGGTTGCCAACCCCTGCCCTAAACCCTTTGCATACGCACTCCCCCATACCCCCTAAAGGCAAACACTAAATACTTTGCATATGTGCTCCAGTAATAACTGTATACATACACTACTTAAGTGGAATGACACTGTTTGCTATAGATTGACTGCTGTTTTACAGAGAATGACAATTCAAAAATCTCAATAAAAGCTGCATGTTTCATGGTCCAACTTCTGTCACACAAAAATGGGAAGAAATTCTTTGTAGTGAGTGCACAGTGGAGAGTCTTCCTGTCTAAGAAAAGCTAGTACTTTAGACTGTCCCAATGATGAACCATGTAGTTTGTTTGGGAACCACAGAATGTTGTAAATTTTATTTATGTGGGTATTTGGAAGTCACAGAAAACTGTAAATAGTATTTTAGACAACCCATTGTTCCCTGTGCCCATAGCTACCCCCGATGTTATCTAGTAATAGCTAATGCCATGTTGAAAGCTTTCTTGTTTGCAATACAAGAGGTCTCTCCCCTTGCCTAACCCAGGGAGAAATGAATCACGTTTGTGCAGTGAGGGCTTATCCGTTGCCAGGTTGAATCTATGTGTGAGTGGGTGGCTCATCGCAGTCTTCATCCTCTCCCAGAATGGCTACCTACTCACACCACCCACTAGAACTGGTCCAGAATTACAAGTAATGACTTAAATATATGGAAGAAGGGGGGCAGGTGATTTTGACTCTTTTAAAGAGCATGTTGTTGTATTCCATCTATATCTGTCCCAGTGTGTGCATCATTACTGCATTTTATTGACGTGTAACAGCTCTTTTACAAGCTATATTTGAGAAATAAACACTACTCTTCATAAAGATCCTATTCCTGCAAGACACCTATTATATGCTGAAATCCTGTGATCTACATCTAAGAGCTACCACTAATTTGTCCCCAACTGTCCTGTGTTTAAACCAGATAGAATTTAGTATATATAGTTAAAGGATCTTGGATTAAGATTGCCCTTCACTGGAGATAAGGGGCCTAGCCCAAACCCTAAAAAACAGCCCCATACTATTATCCCTCCTCCACCAAACTTCACAGTTGGCATAATGTAGTCAGGCAGGTAATGTTCTCCTGGCATCCGCCATATCCAGACTTGCCCACCTGACTGCTAGAGAAGTGTGATTCGTCACACCACAGAACACATTTCCACTGCTCCACAGTCAGTGTGCTTTACACCACTCCATCTGACACTTCGCATTGGTCTTGGTGATGTGATGCAGCTGCTCGGCCATGGAAATCCATACCATTAAGCTCCTGCCGCAAAGTTTTTGTGCTTACATTAATGCCAGTGGAAGTTCGGAACTCTTCAGCTATGGAATCAGCAGAGCGTTGGCGACTTTTATGCACCATGCACCTTAGACGTTGATCCCGCTCTGTGATTATACGTGGTCTTCCGCTTCATCGTTAAGTTGCTGTTGTTCCTAAACACTTCCACTTTATATATGTGTATATATATCACTTACAGTTGACCGTGGAATATCCAGCAGGGATGACATATCACTAACCATCTTATTGCAAAGGTGGCATCCTATCACCGTTCCACACTTGAAGTCACTGAGCTCTTCAGAACGAACCATTTTGCATCAAATGTTTGCAAATGGAGACTGCATAGCTAGATGCTTGATTTTATACACCTAGCAACGGGTCTGATTGAAACACCTCAATTAAATAAATAATGGGTGTGGCCTAATACTTTTGTCCATATAGTGTATCTCATTGCACACATATATATTTAATTTCATTACTTTACCATTTTTTATCTTAAATCTTCTGCATTGCCTTTATTTAAGCTTTTGCATTTCTTCTTATCTGAGTAATCATCTTACACTCATCTATAGGTAACAAGGCACATTTCACCTTATTTAATTTTTTCATTTTATGATAGTTTTGTCTTCCTTTTCTCTCACCCCCTTATTTCTTACTACACATACCTAATATTTTCCAGCACTAAATCATACCTCCTCAGACAAAACACACAATATTGTTTTGTTTTTTCTTGATATAGACAAATAATTGATTGCTTTTCTAGTGTGGCAACAGTTAAATGTATTGATAATTAGATTGATCCAAATATTGTTCTTTAGAAATAGATAGTTATAGATCAATTATACAGTCTAGTTTACCATCATCAACATTTATTTATAAACCACCAGCAAATTCCGTAGCTCTTTACAATTGGATATAGTATATTATATACGTTCAGTGGCCACTTTATTAGGTACACCTACTCTTTAATGCAAATATCTATTCAGCCAATCTTGTGAGAGCAAATCAATGCATAAAAGCATACAGGTTCCGTTATTTTTCAGACCACACAGCAGAATGGGGAAGAAATGTGATCTAAGTCACTTTGACCATGGAACGATTGGTTGGTGCCAGACGGGGTGGTTTGAGTATCTCAAAAAGTGCTGATCTCCTGGGTATTTCATGCACAACAATCTCTAGACTTTACAGAGAATGTTGGGCAAAAGAAACATCCAGTGAGTGGCAAATCTGGGCAAAAACACCTTGTTAATGAGAGGTCAGAGGAGAATGGCCAGACAGCTTCAAGCTAACAGAGAGGTGACAGTAACTCAAATAACGATGCATTACAACTAACTAATATATATATATATATATATATGCAGAAGAGCATCTCTGAACGCATAGCATGTCGAACCTCGAAGTGGATGGGCTACAGCAGCAGTAAACCATAACGAGTTCCACTCTTGTCAGCTCACCAAAAGTGGACAGTTGAAGATTGGAAAAACATTGCATGGTCTAACAAATCTCGATTTGTGCTGTGAATTGCAAATGAGACGGTCATAATCAGGCATAAACAACATTATTCCATAGATCCATCCTGCCTTATGTCATCATCACCATTTCTTTATATAGCGCCACTGATTCCGCAGCGCTGTAGAGAACTCATTCACATCAGTCCCTGCCCCATTGGAGCTCACAGTCTAAATTCCCTAACATACACACACACAGACAGACTGAGAGAGAGAGAGAGAGAGAGAGAGAGAGAGAGAGACTAGGGTCAATTTTGATAACATGTCAACAATAAATTCTGGTGGTGGTTGTATAATTGAGTGGGGAATGTTTTCTTGAACTATCCTTCACACATTAGCCCCTTAATACCAATTGAGCATCATTTAAATGTCACAACCTACCTGAGTATTCATGTTAACCATAAGCAGCCCTTTATGGCTACTGTCTACTCATCATGCAATGCCCAACAGATTAAAGCACCATGTCACAAAGAACACAATCTCAAGCTGGTTCCACAATAGCAGTAAAAAAAGAGACAGATGGGATTACTACACAGCAAGAGCTGAAGATGATGACTTGACGTCTGAAAAGGGTAACAGCGCAGGCAAAAGATCACAGAGGTTGTTTCAGGTCAAACAACCTCTGTGTCCTGCAGAACTACAATTTGATCACTGGAAGTAGGGCTCAGGCAACCTCCTCCAAAATTAAAGCTCTAGTTAAGCCCCAATAATAGGAGTGCTTTTGTTGTTCATGGATTTCCTTTAGTAATTCCCTATATTTACAGTACTCTTGTAAAGCTTGTGGAAGGAAATGGAGAGCAAAGCACTACAGCATAGAACCTGTGAGAAGTCTTTAACAGCAGAATCTGAAGGAATTTTACAGATGGTTCACTAACCCCAAGGGAAAAAGCCGCTCTTCTCTTCCTCTACATCTTTGAGTGAGAAAGGGGTGTTTTTATTTAACTCATCTCTACCTAAACTGGAAAGGGAACCAACCCATTGTAATAGCTACAATTCACATTTTTTACATCCTCTCCCACAAATAATTTTAACCCGATTTAATGTTCCACATTTATCACTTTGCATTATTAACCCTTCTGTTACTAACACATCACTGGCAAGTGCATGCATAATTTTGCATCTCACTGTACCATCCTGTCACTTCTACTTTTCACTTTCTCATCCGGTTCCATATAAACAAATCCATTTGCCTGAAATTGACTTTTACTTCCCTTTCACTGCCAGCTTTTACCATTTACACATTACTCTTGTGCTATGCCTTGGCATATAAAATTCCAATCTCTCATCTATGCTCAGGCTTCTAACCTGAAACGCCTTTTTAACACATTTAAATCTCTTCTCAATCCTCCCACCCCAAACCCTCCGACTATCATCAGTGCCCAGGATCTTGCTTCCTATTCCAAGGACAAGATTGATAAAATCAGACTTGAAATGGTATGTTCTCCCTCAACTAGCAATCAGCCCAATTCCTTCCCAGCATCCTCTGACACCCTTTCTTCATTTGATCCCACAAATGAAAAGGAAGTTTCTACTCTCTTCTCATCTTCCTACTCTACCTCCTGTCCTCTTGATCCCATACCCTCACAAATTGGTAGGTCCCTGTCTTATGTGTTCATACCACCTCAAACTAAAATCTGTAATCTATCTCTCTCTAATGGTATCTTTCCATCACTATTCAAGCATGCAGTGATTACTCCAATTCTAAAAAAACTTAATTCTCACCCGAACTCTCTCTCAAATTACCACCCCATCTCTCAGCTCCTATGCCCCTCCAAATTTCTCGAGTGAATTGCCTACACTTGCCTCACGCGTTTCCTTTCTGCAACCTATTGGATCCTCTTCAGTCAGGCTTTCACTCTCGACACTCCACAGAAACTGTGCTGACCAACATTGTCAATGATCTGATCACATGTAAAACTAAAGGGGATTACTCTCTTCTAATTCTCATGGATCTCTCTGCTGCATTTGACACTGTTGACCACTCTCTCCTCATACAAACGCTACAATCCCTAGGTCTTCAAGACACTGTCCTATCCTGGTTCTCATCTTACCTATCTAACCGATCTTTCAGTGTTAATTTCTCTGGAACAACCTCTGCTCCGCTTCCTTTATCAGTTGGAGAACCACAAGGCTCAGTCCAAGGCCCTCTGCTATTCTCTATCTACACCACTTCTCTAGGAAAACTAATAAGCTCCTTTGGATTTCAGCATCATCTCTATGCGGATGATACACAAATTTATCTATCCTCTCCTGATCTCTCACCATCTGTGTTGTCTCGCGTTACTGACTGTATTTCTGCCATTTCATCTTGGATGTCCTCTCACCAACTCAAACTCAGTCTTTCAAAAACAGAATTAATAAAATTCCCACCCAACAATAGAAGCTTACTGCCTGACATCTCTATTTCTGCTGACAACATGACCATAAATCCCACCCCGCAAGCTCAAAGCCTAGGTGTAATCCTTGACTCACAACTATAATTTGTTCCCCACATTAACTCTTTATTTACATCAAGCTGCATAAATTTTAATTCATGCACTCATCATCTCCCGCATCCACTATTGTAGTTTGCTTCTTACTGGTCTTCCCAAAATCATATTCGAGCCTCTACAATCTATTTTGCAGCTAGATTGATTTTCTTTGCAAATCACTTTAAATCTGCTGAGTCACTCTGTCAGTCTCTACATTGGTTGCCTATTTTGCAACAAATCCAATATAAAATTATTTTACTAACATACAAGGCCATCAGCAAAATTGCACCGACATACATCTCCTCATTTGTCTCAAAATATCTCCTAACCCTACACCTCCGTTCTGCACAAGATCTGCGCCTCTCTTCCACTCTCACCACTTCCTCCCATTCTCGGTTACAGGACTTTTTTCGGGCTGCACCCACTTTATGGCATTCACTCCCTCGCACCACAAGACTTTCCAAATCTAGTCTTCAAACCTTCAAGCATTCTCTGAAAACCCACCTCTTCAGACAAGCTTATAGTATTCCTCTACCACCCTTTTAATCTCCCTAGGTTACCCTATTACCACCCTCTACACACCGAACACAAGACAACAACCCTCTGACCAACATAGTTGTGTGACTGAGCATACAGCCCACTAAATGCTTTGAAACCTTTACATTTTAGCTGAACAAATATTCAATATGATGCAGCACTTACCCTTGTGTATCAAACCATTGTCCCACAGATTATAAGCTTGCGAGCAGGGCCCACTTACTTCTCTGCATCTATTAACCAGTATTGTTTAATCACTGTTTGTTCCCAATTGTAAACCACTACGGAATCTGCTGACGCTATATAAATGTTGATATAGTATCTACCAATTATATGTATGTACTGTTTTTCCTACTGTACGACACTGCAGAGCACTTGGGCACCTTACAAATCTATGATAATTTCACAGTACTAGTCTGTGCCACCTACTGTCTTTATCCGTGTTATTCATTGCAGCCTGTGCCAGTTGAATGTCTTACTTTCTCCCATATGTCTCTGCCAGCTTTTAACACTAAAACGTTGCACCAAGGAACTTAGGTTTTTTCACTGGGTTTTTTCACTGTGCTATCTTCAGAAACATATATTTCACTGTGGCTGCCAAATAAATTAAAATATCTATCACAAAATTAATATTGGACACTTGCATGCCACAGTCTGTAACTAGTCTTTTTCCACTGCCATCCTCACCAAGGAAACAGGTCTCCCGGCATGGAGGTAGGCAATATAACTACAAACAACTTTGCAACTTACCCATATTGCACCCTTCCAATTCACTTTCACAGATGCCTCTTCACTCTTTCAGCTATTGCCTTTAACACATCTCACTGTGACCATTCTTACTTCACACTTTGCCAGGCCGTGCTACCTGATTCTTTTTTTGTTTTAGTAACAGAGTTGATTCTGAGGATCATATATTGTTTTTATTTATTTTTATTTTATTTGTTTTTAGGAAAGCCATACACAAAAGGAACTTGAGGTGTTAGGCAAGAAAATGCCTGTGCCAGGTAGTACACAATCAGTATTTATTTTTAAGAGAACCCACACACATTTGCACTAGAAATATTGACACAAAGAAACAAAAAGGTATAGAAACCACCAGCAATTGAACTTCGGGAGCTCCTGTGAGGAGACCACTGCCATTCTAAACATGTACGTTTTCGTTAAATTTAAAATTAGCCGTATAATACAATAATACCATTCTTTTGCACCCTATAAAACAGATGTAATTCCAAATCTTGTCAATTGTGTAATAGGGGTACAGGTATGGTGTAGCACATGTGCAAATCATTTGGGGTATGAGTTCAGATGGTATGTTTCAACGAGACACATGCAGCTTCTAATTGAGATACTTGCAATGCAATAACCATTAAATCAGCCATCATTCCATAACAAAATATTGTCCTTCCATGTCATTAGGGGGCATATTTAACAAGGACCGCAAAATATGAAAAATAGTTTTCAATCCTTATTGCATTGATAAGAATTGAACCATTTCTCATATTTATGAAAAACCTACACTGGAACAGCAGTTCCGATAAACTGCTGTTCCTGTGGAAAAAAAAACCTAACCACTCCATCTTCGTAATGCGATCCTGGGTGGCTTCTTCGTTTCTCCTTTCAAATCCTGCGCGCATTGATAACTCAGGCATGAGCACAGGCATCCAAACAGCACTGACCCCAAGGACCTGGCTCAAGTGACAGGACAGCACACGCGCTGTAAAGCTCTGCTCTTAGGAGCACAGCTCAACAGTGCTGAAAAGGATCAGAACCTGTAATGTACACCAGCCTGAGCTGGCCTATATTACCACGTGTAAAAGTTTTTTCAAAAGTTACTAAATTGCGGATGTCTATGGGGACAGATATGTATTTTGAAAAAAAATACAAATCAGCAGATATCAGCGATGCACCAATTTGCAGGGTACTTAGATTTGCGTCTTTTCCCCGAAAACGGATTTACAGGAAAAAAAAAATTTGATAAATAGGCCACTAGATTTGTAAAACGTTTTATCAATAAATGTGTGGAAAACATAACCTATGAATGGCACATTTTTCTAATATACACAAAAACTTAATTTGCTATGATTATGGTCAATTCCTATTAGTATTTTACTCCACCAATGATGATCTCATTATACTAAACAGCTAACTCGAAGGGATCATACGAAACCACACTTGTGTTTTCCTCAGGTGCCGATCTTCGTAGGGTCGCAGAGGACAGACCGGGATGATATTACACCACCCTGTCCATGTTTCTCAGGGATGTCCTGTCCTAAACTCACCGTGTCGGGCGTACAGCGTGATGACGTAGATGGGCGGGGCTAGGTTAGCCTACAGATGACAGTGGGACGAACCGGAGCGGCTGGAGAAAAAAAAAAAAAAAAAAAAAGAACAGCAACATCCGGGAACCTGGCAGGCACAGGAGCGAGGCGCAAAATGGCTGCCCGGAACTAAGCCAGAGCCGCAGAAGTTGGAGGTGAGTGTTCCTAACGGAGAAGCGCAGCGATCTGGAAGTGCGGACGATGCACGGATTGTGGCGGAACAGCTGTTATCGGGTTTTATGAATGATTGGCTGGAGCAGCACACTAGCTGGGGACGGACAGTTCGCTGGAGAGCGCTGACAATAATCCGTCATTTCTGGTTGGTGTGAGCATCGGACTCGGGATTACTGCATTGTATATAACACCAGAGAGAAAGCGGCATGTGTATAATGTAACGAGTCCTGTCACTTTCCCTGTCTGAAATGTGGCAGGAGGGGGGCTGACCCAGCGCTGCTTTTACTTTGTGTCTACAATAACTTTATTAGTAGTTTTATCAAGTGAACAACGCACACGTTCTTAACAAAGAGGCCGGAGCGGCAGTTTCCGTGAACAAGCGTTACGTGGACGTGATGACGATAAACGGCTTGGAAACGTTCCCCCAACAGGCTGCTGTCTGTCATTATTGGTGCATGTTCGTATTATGCTAGATAGCCCTGTACCCTCCATACTTTCTACATACAGTTGTTGTTTGTTAAATGTTCACCTGTCTGCCCATATATACATAGTTTACCTAACGTCAATCATGTATCCTCGGGTGTCACTTTATGTTAGTGCTGCCACAGTTTTCACAACAATGAGTGTCCAGGAACTATACATGCATGTTGCTACCAACACTACACAATTTTATTTAAACCCTTTGTTGAAGGACGACAATCATGCAATCTGAGTGCAGTAAAAATACATTTATAGATCGAACAAATAAACCCTAAATATGGAATGTCCTGTGGTAAAATGACTTGTGCCTGCTGCCCAATGTGAATGTGACAGGTAATTTCTGATCAACAATGTCTATTACATTAAGCCTATATCGCTTGTTATATACATACTTATATATAAAGAGAGTTTTTATTTTATGTTTTGCAAGGGTTTCACTGTAGTGTGTGTTTGTGTATATATAACCTGTACTTGCACTCCAAAGGCATACTGGTAGGTTAATTGGTTTCTGACTAAAGTAACCCTAGTGCGTGTGTCCTGTGTTAGGGAATGTAGATCTTAAGCTCAACTGGGGCAGGGACTGATGTGAACGATTGCATATTTTCTGTAATGCTCTGCGTTATATGTTTTTCGAAATATAGAAAACTATTACATTATTTTCTGTTCTCCTACATTTACAATGCTAAAAGTTCCAAAGAAAAGTTTACAAAGAGAATATGTAAAGATCTCGCATTCCAAGGAAGAGCACAATAGCACCTAGTATTTGATTGGGTGATTTACCTCTGGTGATGTTTTGTGCTATTTGGGGGAGACCATCGAGACTGAGAATTTGGGATCTGAGAATCTTTGTTTATAACTGTTACTATGTATCTAGGTATAATACTGCTGCCATCTATTATGGTAATTACACATTGTATGCTTGGATAGAGTAATTTCGCAGACTAATGTCTTTTATTATGGGGTTCTATTATCTGTATACAAGCCAGTCCCACCTGAAGTACTTTGAATTCTCTTCTATGCACTTAAATGAGTGTCTTGGTACACTTCCACTTAAGATCTTGGAAAATTTTGAGTGTATTGCCTGGGGTCTCTTGCACTGGTTTTTGACACTTGCAATCAAAGTTAAGTAAACAATTAATCATTATCTCTGTGTCCATTATGATTCATTCTAGGTGCGCATGCTTCCAAATATTGTTGTAAGAAATCTCAGCTCATTTTTCTGCTCACCTCTATGGGACGCAAGGGAAAATGAGCAGAGATTTCTGACATGACGTTTCTCCACGGGCTGTTCCCAGAGACACGTTGTGCCGCCTTGCGCCAAATTGAATCTACCCAGAGTGTATTTCATAATTGTATAGTCTAATCTAAGTGAAACTTAAACATTTTATTTCTAACGGGATTAAAGACCATCTTTTTTGGCCAAGACGTAGCGGTTGTACATTGGTTCTTACTACATGTGTGTAAACGGCTACAACTTTAACATATAAATTATTAAATTAAAATTTCTTTTGTTCTTTTTCCCACCACAGGTCCAGATCACCTTTGTGTGAGTGGTGCTAACAGCTGTCAAAAGAACACTCACCATAAGGACTATACTGCCATATTAGCATTGTCTCTGAAAGTAGTTGTACAGATACATGTGTTTTCATGAAGAGGGGGGAGAAACCAGAGGGATATAGGCAAATGAGGCCCAAAACATTCCCAGCAAGCAATTATCCTGGCAATAGCAGACAGATGCTGCTGGAAATCCGTGAAAGTCTCCGCCATCTTCCCAAACCATCTGATGTGGTAAAGACCGACCAAGGGCCAACCAAGGCTGAGGATCCCAGGCAGGGACGTAATCCCCCTAAGTTTGTCACATATCACAAGGCTTTGGCTGAGATTCGCAACTCTTTGCAGCCTTTTGCCAATGCAACAAGTTCATCCCAGAGAGGAGGGAATGAAGTCAACAGAAAAATGCTGCATGACCTACAGAGTGCTGGGTTTGATGAGGTAAGGCTTCTAACAATGACAGGCATTGGGTTTTTACACCATCTATAAAATAGCATGATTGCAGTGGTAAATTGACACTGAAATCATTCGCCAAAAAATATCTCAAGTATTGCTATAATTAATACCCTCTTGAAATGCAAAAAAATGCATTTTAGACTCTTGGCTCACCATGATCAGGATATTTTGTTGTCTTGACAGTGGTTTATTACGCACCAAAAGGTTAACCAATAATTTGCTCTACTTTTAAAAAAAAACTAGTGTGGTTTTAATAGGAGATTTTGACTGACGACTTAGTCTAAAATATCCCAAGAGCATTTTGAACTACTACTTTTTAGTTTTTATTTTCACTATAATCATTAAAATGCTGAGGAAATGGGTATTAAAATTTTGCAGTCGCTTTATAGCACTGTGATCGGGAGTTTGATTCTGACAAGGGTCCTATCTTTGTGTATTTTCTATGTTCTTGCCATGTTTGCGTTTCCCTCCCACTCTCCAAAAGCATACTGGAAGGTTAATTGGCTGCTGACTAATTTGAACCTTGGAGGTAAATTTATCAAGCTGCGGGTTTTAAAAAGTGGAGATGCCCATAGCAACCAGTCCTTTTTGTAGAATTTACTAAATAAATAACTAGAATCTGATTGTTATAGACAATATCTCCACTTTTTCAAACCCACAGCTTGATAAATTTACCCCTTAGTGTTTGTGTGAGCCGCTGTGTTATGACATTTAGGCCGTAAGCTCCAATGGGGCAGTGGCTGATGTGAATGGCAAATGTTCTTTATACAGTGCTGTGTAAAATCATGGGGATATTTAAATAAACGCTAAAAATATAAATTTAATAATGTGTTCATTTATGAATACCTGGTGGAAAATGATATAATCACAAAACATAAAGTACCTGACCAGAATTTTAATACACAATTTTTTTTTGTGTGTCACCTCTTAATTTTTAAAATATATTTCACCTTAAAAAAAAATAATCAATTTTAAGTAGTAAAACAACATACAATGGATACATTTCTAATATTTAATATTATTCTCGGAAGATAACTCTGTTTTTTCTTTTTGAATCTGGAACATAGAAATAGTTATCGGTTGTAGCATCCCTAATTATTCAGAGCAAAAGAAAAAGTATTAAACAACATACGGAAGTGAATAGCTGTACATGTGTAAATGAGAGAGGGAATTTAAGAAAGGGAAAATTAATGATATACTGGTGCTGTAAGGAAAAACGATGTTCTATTTAAAAAATATATATATTGAAATGCCTCTGCCTGTTTTTGTTTCTTTTTTTACTTTTGTTTTTTGTTTTTAAATGCACCTGGCACTTCTGAATGCAGTGACATAAACAATGACTAGAGTTTTTGTAAATGTGGCCTAAAAAGAAACGTCATCCTTTTTTTACATTCTGTTCACTCAGTTGATAAATTAACTTGCAAATAATTTTTTATTTTTCTGCTTCATTATGGTGAAATCAGTGCCTTCACATCTGGTTGTCTACAGGCGGATTCAACTTTCCTACTTGTGCTTTCACAACACCCTACCTTCTACTAGCTTTAGACTGAAGAAAAATATTTTAAAATTGTTAAAACATTAATGGTGCAGAAACTTCGTATCAGTGATTTGCAATTCATTGGGAGGACATGTCTTTTATAGACAAAATGTTATCCAGTGTTTCTTTTGCATTACATATCAGAATGAAGGTGCACACTTGAGCCGTATTTTGTTCGCATTGACTTGAACAGAACAGACTTCAGGTTAACCACAACTTTCAGAAGTTATCATAGATCCTCTAAGCAATCGTAAGAACTATTGACACAGCTACTTGGGGGCAATAGAGGGTGAATGCTGAACAGAGCATAGACAGGGAGACATCCATGTTCTATCAATCGCCCTGTGTGGCCTCAATGACTGTAAATGGCCATAATTATTACTATAAAAATCTATGATTTCTTTCTTGAAGTTCAGTTTGAGCTGGATTCTGTTCCATTCAGCTTACACTGCACTTCAGGAAAAATATAAAAAGTGATCTTAGTACCTACTCTCAGGCACCCTAGACTTAGATGCAAGGGGAAATTTGGTAGTAAGCTTAAAAAATATGAATTTACTGAAAGTGTCTCTCAGAACAAATTATAAAGGCAATATGTACAAGAAGATGAACCAATTTTCTATTGCGGAACATATCGCTACATGACTATTGCAAAACACATCCTTATTTATCTGGGCTGGCCAAATTGGAGTAGACTTGGGCCTATTGCAATTGAGTTTGGTAGATACATTTGTTTAATTCCTAGATTGTATTTTTTCTTTAATACTTTTTTCTGTGTGTATATATAGTAGAGACAAGTGTTTTGCTATTGTTCATCATAGTGAAGACCTAAAGCATGATATTTATTGTTGCATTACTTAGTTAGTACCCGCTGAGACTATATAATATTTAACATGATACATATTTTATCTCCTCACCTTCACTTTAATATGTAGGACATGGTGGTCCAAGCCTTACAACAGACCAATAGTCGCAGCATAGAAGCAGCAATTGCATATATTAGCCGAATGAGTTATCAGGAGTCCTATCGAGAACCGCAGATCACTGCTGCTGCGAGACCTCTCAACACTGGAATGAAGCCCCCAGGTATATGGTTTATATATTATCATACTATTCATTCTCTTTCTTCAGAGGTCGCAAATTGTTACTACATGCACAACAGTTAATCTCTAGGTTTATTTCGTTATGTGTGTTTTGGGAAACCCTCATCCAACCTTGGACAAAACGATCCAAAAAAAACACAAAAAGAAAATGTGAGCAGGACCACGATCATCAAATGATTTGTGATGTCCAAGGGTCCACGATAAATTATTGATCCTTTTGAGATAATTACAATAACAAAGTATTGAAGTATTAATTCTGATATTGGATTAAATCTCCTTTAAAGTACAACTAAAACCAATAATGGAGATTTTATTATGAAGGTAAAATGTATTGTACTGTATTACCATGGTATTCCTCTGTATTTCTGTTGAAAAATAAAGTAGGACTTATCTCTAAGAGAGACATAGGTGACAAAACAATTCCTTATTTATGCTTGTATTTTCTATCTATTGCTCCATTGATTCAGTTATCTCAGGTTATGTATGCTGTAGACCAGTGGGCAACCTGATACACTTAGGGACCCTCTATCTTTCAAAAAGGGTTCACATTACCATTAATCTCCTTAATAAATTAAAACAATATGTATAACCAAAGAAAGAGACACCTATCTGTTTTAACATATCAGCAGTCATTTTAAACAAGTGTTACAAGCTGTAGCAAATAAATCTGACAGTAGAGCAGGAAGGAGCTTGGGGAAGCAGGTAATGGCTTGGATGGTCACCACCATTGCTGTAGACTATACTATCCGCTTTGCTACTCCTGTGACAAGCAATTAAGGTCAGGGCTAGAGTATTGTTTTACAAAATTTGCCTCCAGTACATTCCACACCATCCTAGTCCATATTAGTTTGTTTTCCATATTTCAGATATGCTCCTGTGTATGGTAAATGTTTATTTTCATAGCAGTGAGGAATCCCAATGCCTGCTACATTTTTAGGATGATTCTGCTTTTGTAACACTTGTTAGCAATGCTCCTCTGGACAAAACCTGAGAGAAAAGCAACGGAAATCAGTCTAATCTGTAGTAGTGGTAAAATTAAAGCTTTGTGGAAAATGTTTTCAGGACAAAACTGATGTTTCCTACTCTCATTTCAAAGCTATATTTAAACATAAATACAGGTACTCCCTTAACGACCTAGTTCCGTTCTTACGACCAGGTCGTTAAGCGAATTGGTCGCTAAGTGAGTACAGTACTGTAATATGCACCTACATGAATTGTAGTAATTTTTATTGATTCTGAATAAAGAAATGGACTAAAGAAAACTGTTTTGATAAGTTTTCTTTACTTTGCATAACAGAAAATAAACATGTATACAGTAAAGCTGTACAAACAGCAACAATTATAACAGAGGGCCCAGGGAGATCACCGCAAGGATATCTAAGGACCTGTAGGTGTAGGTTTCGTGAAGTATTCTGTTGGTGTGGTTTGCTTCTACGCAAGTAGTACAGGTGTGGCTACGTCCCGTTGCAAGGGCAGAGGTCATTAGCGCACTAATTTCCACTATTGATGAGTGGCAGGGTGCCAGTTGTAAAACCTGGTCGTAAATTCGAGTGATCGATAAAAGGGTAGGTAGTTAAGTGAGTAGTACCTGTATGCATATTGCAAAATTCTGTTGGGACCCTCTTGTTTTTGTTATTACCAAGTCCTAATGGAAATTAATTATTTTGTATAGTTCCATGCTGCAAAATGATATATTCTAAATTCTGATTCGTTTTAAACAAAAACACACTTGGGTCTCAGCGGAAATCTGAATAGATTCATGCGCATAATCAGATTGCAAGTTTGTCGTCCACTTTACTTCAATTGCATTACAGTAATTGTGTATCTAAATCTGGCCTCACGCTGTGATTTTGCAGCCAAACTCGCACAGTGTGCATTCATCTTCTGACCTGTCTAACAGGCCATAATGACATAACAGATAACTCATTTGATTTCGCCACTCCTTTAGGTTGACAGATCAAACTGTTTATAGATAAACAATAATCTTTCACTCAGGTTGGGTGGCAGCATTGGCCCATTTTGGTAACCTAAGGTTTGTGGCTTAAGATCATTGTTCTGATCCTGTACTATTCTCCTTAACTGATACTTTGTTCACTTTTGTTATTTATCAGTAGTAGCAAGTTGTGGGGGGGTTTATTTTGTCTTTTTAAATGTTAATTTCTTTGGCAATTTCATTATGCAGGTAGCATCCAGCATTCCGTAAATCGCAGGCAGAGCTGGAAAGGTTCGAAGGAGTCTCTAGTCCCACAGAGACATATATCTCCATTGTCTGACAGCGTTGTTTATGGCGGATCAGAAATTCAGGTTTCCCAATCAGAGATGGGAAGACCGTTGTCTGGATCAGGCCTCCCTGCCTTTGCCCAGCAAATTCCAGTAAATGCCCAGAGGGTGAATCCTCCACCTCCACCCCAAGTAAGAAGTGTTACTCCACCACCACAACCTCCTCCCAGAGGCACTAATCAATCTCCACAATCCTGGGAACCCAACTCACAGACAAAGCGATACTCTGGTAATATGGAGTTCCTTATTTCCCGTATTTCCCCAGTTCCTTCTGGAGGTTGGCAAGAGGGATATCAACCTCCAAATATTAACTCTGTGCAGATGCTTAACTCACAAAGTCAAGGACAGAGATCTATGAATGCTGTTCCAGTAGGAAGGCAGCCTATCATCATGCAAACTTCTAGCAATAGCAAGTTTGGTTACTCAGTGAGGCCTGGCATCCAGAATGGTAATGGACAATCTGAATTCATAACACACCAAGGGGGTAGCAATATGGGAAGGTCTCAACCTCCATCATATACTATTTCAAATGGTCCAAACAATGCAGCATTGCAGATGCAGGGGGGTAATGGACCCATGTCGCCTTCTGCTTATAATAATGGAAATTTGCCCTCATCTGTGTTAATACCAAATAGAAGTAGCCACAATATGGAGCTATACAACTTAGGCATGCCAAGTCACCCAACTTCATGGCCTCAGACCTCATCAACCCAGTCGCCTACAGGAAGTCATGAGATGCCATCTTGGCAAAATAATATCCCTGTAAGGTCCAATTCTTTCAATAACCCAATGGTAATTCGCCAGGTGCATCCTACTAATAATCAGCCTTCTGCCACAACTGTGACTGCAATCACGCCTGCCCCTATACAGCAACCTGTAAAGAGCATGAGGGTATTAAAGCCAGAACTTCAAACCGCACTGGCCCCAGCACATCCATCTTGGATGACTCAGAGTGTACAACCAGGACTTTACTCAGAAGGAGTGCCTCACAACAATGGCTTGCTGCCAACACAAACAGAAGCACCAAATTACCAAGGACCGCCACCACCCTATCCAAAGCACTTACTACAGCAAAACACTCCAGGGTATGAGACTGGAGTGAAACCTGGCAAAGAAGAACCTACTGTGTCTTCCAATACCCAGGAAGAAGGAGATAAGAACTCTGAGACCACTGTGGAGACCACAGAGAAAGAAAAAAAACAGATCACTACATCACCTGTGCCAGTCAGAAAAAACAAGCGAGATGAAGAGCGAAGGGAGTCTCGTATCCAGAGCTACTCGCCTCAAGCTTTTAAGTTCTTCATGGAGCAGCATGTGGAAAACATATTAAAATCTCACCATCAAAGACTACACCGCAAGAAGCAGCTGGAAAACGAGATGATGCGAGTAAGACTGATATTTTCTGTACTTTTTAATGCTCTAGAAAGGCCTAAGATTTATTTGTAGACTAATTATATAAATTCAATAGTTGCTGTAGTGTGTGAAATATGAATGGTTTCCCAGCATAAATGATGTACACAGTCTGTATAGGTGTAGCTTTACTATAAAATACGTTTTTGTAAATGGGCACTCAACCTAATATACTTTTTCAAAATTATTCATGTTGTACCATTCACAAATACATATGTCATCATTGAAATACCAAGATAACATGCAGAATTAAAATGGTAAATAAACATTTTTATCACTAGCTCATAGCAAACAATTGTCCTTTTGCAGGTTAATAGCTGTTCTCTGTTGTGGTTTTCACTAGGCTTACAGATGCCATTTCTGATGTGCATATTCTTGTATCCCTCATGAATTATAGGCTCTTATGTAAGGCAGCCTTCATTTTCAGTCTAACCTTTCATCATTGCCTTCACCTGGTACATAGTCACATTTTATTAGGGGTACTTAGCCTCCTTTGCATTCAATAAGCTCTGCAGTCAGTGACTGAATGTTAATAAACTCAGTTTTAACTGTACAATAACACAATCTTACCCAACTGTAGCGCTGTGCATTGTGAAACTAATGTGTTTTAAACATTGCTGCACCACATGTATCATTAGCAAAAGTTACTAATTTATACATACATTTTACTTTTTTCTCTTCATTGTCCATTCAAAGGAAACAAATCTACCCTATTAGGTTGTAGTATATTTTATTCTTATAGCTTTTGTTAAAAAATATATTTGTCATTATTATGTCCTTTCGGTGAAAATAAAATACCTTGACTTGGCGATATTGTACAACTTTCAGTAACTGAACATTGCACGTGGTCTTAGATTTATTTTTATGGTACGGTTATTAAGAGATTTTATTTCAAACAAGGACTTTGACCAATGCGTTTGTTAAATATTTTGAAGAACCAGTACTCCTAATTTAACATATATATCTGATGATTTCACTAAATATTCTTCTCAACCTGTGTCTTTTCTTAGCTTTTCTATCTCTCTCCCTTTTTTTTTTCCCCACTCACTAACAGATGGTTTAAACAGTTAAGGTTGGAGCTTGGCTGAGCTCTTCAAGCCTCCATTACTGGGTAGGCAAGTAAATCTCAGCGCCATGGTGCTGTGTTAACAATGGCATGATCTTCCTTGGCCGCTGCATGTGTATCCTACGTGATAAATGTAAGCATGAGGTTGACCGTGTCACAAAATCCTGCACCATTAACTCCCAGACCTAATGAGACTCAATAATTTTAAGCTTGCAGTTACATATTTATTGTGCACAACCATGTAACAAGTACTTATTTTGTATGCCACACATCTCGAAAATGGTTTTTATTTTATTTTGTTATCCACCTATTCCAATTTGTCATTTTATTTTTGATTTTATACTATATGGCCCGTCAGCAGTGCTTGAAATTTCTTGCGATTTCCAGGTGAGCTGTAATCTATGGTGATGCAAAGCATGACTATTACATGAGTGTTTTGATATTATTATTAATATTTTTATTTTTTTTATCTGCCCAAAATTCAGTCTTTACGTTCTTGATTAACAAGACATTAAAGGCCTTATGCTTTTCCCATGTTTTTCCCCAGGACAGTAAAATTAAATATTTTGTGCCACCATTGTCAAAATAACTTTTAATGATGTTGTTGTATAGAATTGTTCTTTTGTTAACATTTGTACCCCTTGACCTTAACATCTTTATTTTAACAGATAATAACATTAGAAAACTTAAGACACTGAAGGCTTGGTTTAAATGTAATTAGCTTTTAATAAAGGTGTCAGTCATCCTGCATCATCATAGAATGCTCTTTTACAATATAAAGAGCATTACAGTACTAAAAGAAACTGACATGTCTGTAATGGCAATAATTTCAAAACTGTCCAGACCTAAACAAGTCCTTTTTGGCTCTTTTATTGAAACCAGTGTTTTCATGTAACAATTGATTGTTATTTCTTATTAGGTAGGGCTATCGCCAGATGCCCAGGACCAAATGAGGAGAATGCTGTGTCAGAAGGAATCTAACTACATCCGACTTAAGAGGGCCAAAATGGATAAGTCCATGTTTGTAAAAATCAAGACTCTTGGAATTGGTGCCTTTGGAGAAGTGTGTCTAGCCAAAAAGACGGACACTAATGCTTTGTATGCAATGAAAACTTTACGGAAGAAGGATGTGTTATTACGCAACCAAGTAGCCCATGTCAAGGCTGAACGAGACATCTTAGCGGAGGCAGATAATGAGTGGGTAGTACGACTGTACTATTCTTTCCAGGACAAAGATAACCTATACTTTGTCATGGATTATATTCCTGGTGGTGATATGATGAGTCTCTTGATCCGCAAAGAAGTTTTCCCTGATGACTTGGCCCGATTCTACATAGGAGAGCTTACCTGTGCTGTAGAGAGTGTTCACAAAATGGGTTTCATTCATCGTGACATCAAGCCTGACAATATCCTTATTGACCGTGATGGCCACATTAAACTCACGGATTTTGGGCTATGCACTGGATTTCGATGGACACATGATTCAAAGTACTATCAGAGTGGTAAGTATCAATATTTATCTTAATCCATAAATATTCTTAAATCAGGATGTATAAGAATAAGTTTCTTGAGAATACTAAGCAGTGTTCCAATTGTTAAGATTACTCATGAACAGAAATATAAATAAAATGGTGATTTTGGTGGCTATTTCTGGAGAGTCCAAAATAAAATGCCTGGATTTTGCAAACGTTTCTCATAGTTCAATAAAATGGACAGTATTAAGTAGAACATACATACTTAAAGAAATCGGAACATAAATGTACAAAAGTCAGATTTTGAATTAAATTATATCCTACCTGTTATTTAAAAGTGTACCTATTTCCTACACATAGTGGAACAGCTAATTTTGTTGGCCAAAGCAATATTCACGTGAATGCATCCTATCAATTATTTACTAGGAACCTGTACTTCGTGTATGTGTAGTTCTTCAGGAATAGTATCATCGAGAGTTGCTGGTTAACTGCACAACTTCTATATGTGTATAGCCTGGTTTAAGTTTAGATGAATCTAGCAGATTGAGATATGTGGCTTTTTGCTTATGCAGTCATTACTGTAGGCTCAATGTGTCCACTGGGTAAGTAGATGTAATTAAACTAAATTTAATGGCTACTGCTACTCTTTGTTCTGACATAGGTGAACACTTACGACAAGACAGCATGGATTTCAGCAACGAATGGAGTGATCCAACAAATTGCCACTGTGCTGACAGACTTAAGCCTCTTGAGTGGCGAGCAGCAAGACAGCATCAGCGTTGTTTGGCACATTCTCTGGTGGGAACCCCCAACTACATTGCACCAGAGGTTCTATTGCGTACAGGTATATAATTTTATAGTTTTAACAAATTGTGTTCATGTTTGATTGTGAAGGCAATGTATGATCTAGTCTACTTGCCCAAGCATTTTTATATGGTTTATTAAATAGAAAAAAATGCTGACAAATGCTTTGTTAAAAGAAGGAATGTGATTTTTTTTTTGTTTTTTCTCTTCTAGTTTTTTTTTCTCTTTTCCTATGTTGCATGACTTTCTTGCTGTATACAAAGAGCTGAATCAAATATATAACATAAATTATCTAAAGAATATAAGGGGAAGAGGAGAGGGGCTCTTTCTGTCGCACAAGTGGAGAGAGCAAAAAACCCATCTATCATATCATATGCTTAGTATCTCGGGCATTTACCATGTCTGGTAAATAATTGGCTATTCCAAAGCATTAAAAGATTTGCTGGCATTCAATAATTTCCGGATATAGTCCTTCTATCAAAATAAATAAGTGTCTTGCTAGCTGTCTGTCTAACGCTCCAACTAACTTTGGGTCTATTAGGAGCAATATGGTATGGTCTCGTTTCCTAAATTAATTGGCTAGTAGACGCACCCAATGAAACGCGCTGCATAATTCTTCTTCCTCCCAAGTATCTGTCACTTTCAATTTACATGGACTGTCTGCAGTAGGAAGCACTTAGTGATCACATCACAATAGCCTAGTTTGTGAGGAGAGCAGGTTCCCTCTGTGTTTTCACTTTTAGTGACAAGTTCAAGTTGCCATATTGCATGCTAAAATTACTTGTCCACAAATATCAAGAGCAGATTTGTGACCGCTTGACTCCTCAACATACACACTATGCTGATCTCTCCCTGTTCTTTTGTACCTGTACCTTTTATATGTTTGCGGTTCTGGTGTAATCTGTGTTAACCTGTGAGCCATTTCTTTCACCACCCATCTACACTTAACCTTTCCACAAATATGAATGAGTATTTTCTTTTACTGTATGAAGATGAAAGTTGTAGAATTGATTGTTGCTTACGCCATGTCTGGCTGATGATTCTTTCCATGCACATTGTAGGATATACGCAACTTTGTGACTGGTGGAGTGTTGGAGTCATACTTTATGAAATGCTTGTTGGAAAGGCTCCTTTCCATGCAGGGTCACCAATGGAAACACAAATGAAAGTAAGTCTGCATTCATTTGTATATTTTTTAAAAAAAAAAAAAAAATTTGGGGGTGGGGGGGGGCGCAGTCTATCAATTATCTAAATATTATTTAGATCTATTTAAATGTAATGAAATATTTTTATGAATAAACAATTTATGTATCACAAATAGTATATTACTCTTTATTGAAATAACTTATTGCCATAGTATGAAAGAAGTCTCTTGTTTGATTTACTTTTGCCGGCTTTATAATGTTTGTATTCTTTGTATACTGTGGAACGTCGGTATTGTCTATTTTGTCACTTTAACTCTTCAAAAATTATAGTGTAAAATTTGCACTAAACCATAGCAACCAATCAGAATTTTTATTTTGTTGTCTACATTGCAATAGACCTATAAAAGTTATATGTTGATTTATTGCTGGGGTTCATGCACATTTTTAATCTAAATGTAATGTTGGTAAACAAGTCCTATTAAGTGAAAAAGATATAAAAAAGTTGATTCGTATCTTTGAGGTAGAATATTTTATTTTCTAACATCAAAATCTAGGATTGAAAATCACAAGTCTCAGGTGACTAATTAGATATCTGCTTGAAATCTTTTTTCTGTCTTTTAATCAGTGTCCTTATATAATTTCATCATCCCTATTTTTTATTGTTTTTATTTTTATTTTTTAGGTCATCAAATGGCAAACAACGCTCCACATCCCTCCTCAAGCCAATCTCTCCCCGGAGGCTTCTGATCTAATTTTGAAGCTGTGCAGGGGCCCCGACGATCGTTTAGGCAAGAATGGCGTTGATGAGATTAAAGCTCACCCTTTTTTCAAAAATATAGACTTCTCTAGTGACTTGCGACAGCAATCTGCCCTGTATATTCCCACCATCACTCACTCTACAGACACTTCCAACTTTGACCCAGTAGATCCAGATAAACTCTGGAATGATGAAGACAAGGATGGAAATAAAAATGACACTCTAAATGGGTGGTACAAAAATGGCAAACACCCTGAGCATGCATTCTATGAGTTCACTTTCCGGAGGTTCTTTGATGATAATGGACACCCATACAACTACCCCAAACCCATTGAATATGACTACGACGAAACACAGGACAGTGACAACCAACAGCCTAATGTAGAAGAGGGTGATCATGTTGGGAAGAGACCTCCAAACAGGGATTTAGTTTATGTATAAAGAAGGCACACATATGGATTCATGAAATGATTGCAGTGAAAGTTTGTTTCTGCTACATTACAAACGTCAGATAACAGAAACAAGAGCATCTAGTGTGCAGTCTCTTTTGCTTCTGCACTATTGGCTAAGATCAATCTTAATGAGAGATTTTAATTAAGCAGTAGTTGTCTTGTCACTGCTAAATATTTTAGAGCAATGCTGGAATCCATACCCACTAAATTTTAAATAGAAAAGGACATTTCCTATAGCAGCACCTTGTTTTTACACTTTTTGTGATTTAGAAATTACTCTGTTATTGGGCACTCAATATAGTTCTTATGGATGGACTGGGAAGTTTAACTTTTTAATTTTAATTGTAAAGGTACAAGTTTTGCAAGACAATGAGGGACATTTATATTAAAAGGTTGCATTAAAGTCTCAAACCAGTTATATATCAATCTTATTTATGTAATTGCAGGTATTTATAAAGCATTTGAATTAAAATGTACAAAGTGGATCCTATCAAGGGATTTAACAGTAAATTGTGGCTGTGAGAGATACTTCACATTTTATGTTTTGAAATCATTGAACATGACACACATGTCCATATCAACCAGCAAAAATGTATTGGCTGCATTTTTTGTTTTTGTTTTGTTTTCTAAGTTATGGAGTATTTATAAAAAAAAAAAAATGCATTGGTTATTCTGTCTTTGTCACAGTAATGTGATTAAAATTGTACCACACTACATTTTGCTCATGGCACTGGAAAAAACTTTGTTTTAAGATAAATGTCCCTCAATATAGGTGGGAATTTGACTTCTCCCTTATATAAGTTATCTTGGTTACTAGTTCCTTTTAAATTTATGTTCAGATAATATTATATATGGTTCAACTAAAGGAGAACTAAACCAATACAATTCTGTTGCATATGTTGGTAATGGTATAGAAGGATGTCACCTGCACAGGTTAGCAGAAAAGTGCAGTATTTCACCTAAACCCTCTTCCTCCTGACATTACCTGTGTGTAAGCCAATACCCACCATTTAGTATGCGTTTTATTCTGTTTTCACTTTGCCAGAAAATATATTTATATAATATCAGGATTTGCATGTTACTTTGAAATTAAAAAAAATAATAATTTTCATTTAGAATTGTCACTATATAATATCACTAATTAGGTTGCTAGGGATGTGCTATATATTACATGACCTACACAGAGCATGTTCACACAAGATTTTATTTTTAAATGTCCTATTGTAAATTTTGAATGTAGACTGATTATTTTTAACGGAGATCTTACCTTGTAGCTAAATGTAAGCAATTCCACCTGTTGGAAATGGCTAAACACCATTATAGACATATAGTGGTCAGCACTTCCTTTCCTATCCCTGCTTGTATGGGTACAAGAATTTCTATTACTCAGTGGTGAGAGGTCTTCTGATGTCAGTATCCACACGTTGTGCATGAATTAATTCCTGAATTCTCTTACTTTAATGGTCACTGATGCAACAGGAGTCAACGAAGAGGTTGAGATCAGCAGCACAAATGAGCGTCTCCCTGGTAAATGCTGCTGCCGACAAATTTTAATAACCTACTCAATTTATTTATCAATATCCCCTAGAATGCCAGATTCAAATGTCACTGGCGGCAGTATTGTGCAATGTGGAAAAATGTAGATTTAGATTTATGTGGACATTCAACCTCTAACTTCTAGTGCTGTATTTCAAGCCAATACTTTTCCCATTCTGCAGGTGCTTTTTTTTTGTGTGTGTTTTTTTTTTTTATTGTGTTTGACAATGAATGCAATATTATGAGTGGTCATGTTAGAGTAGCTCTTTACTTTAGAGAGAGGTTTTTGTTTTGTTTTGTTTTTTAAAGTTATACAATTATGCTTTTGGAGTTGTATTTTATTGGCAATCTGGAGTATGCAAGTTAATACAATTTTTACATTCCGTACCTTCACTAGGTTCAACAGACTCTGGTGGATGGTCCTTTTCGCTGTGAACCCAATTATTTGTTGTATTGAACTTGGTCCAAGCCCTTAAATAAACCTGAAACCTCTGCCTCTTATCAACAATTTTTAATCTCTGCTGAGCAGGACTGGGAACGTAATGGCTCTAAATGATGTCCCTTTTGACACTTTCCTTATAAGCCTGCCCCACTTGTAAACTTCGAACCAACTTTATTCATTCTCTTTACAGAAAAAGAATGTTCTCACAGTGGATTTACTTTTTTTTTACTTTCTCTTTCTTTTGGATGCAGAGTACACCTGTATTTTTAGTCTTTATCATTTCTTTTTAAATACATCGCAAGGAAACTGTTTTTAGGGGGAAGATGGGACTATTACTTTTTTAATCCGTAGTTTTTGGCATCGGGATGATTTTTCTGATTGTATTGCTAATATTTTTGTCCCATTTACACCAGTAAAATAATATATACTGCATTATACTCTCCCAAGTTAATTGGTAAGAACAAATCTATTTCTGAGCAGTAAATAGTTTTATGCCAATCTTTAAAAATAAATGGCAAAACGAATTTTAAATACCTTAATTTATGACTTGCGTATAGAATTTAATTTTGTAATTGAGCTGTTTCTTGCTTTTTAAATGTAATATTTCCTATTTAAACATAGGACCTTTTTACTTTTAGGTCTCATAAAGCATGACTTGTCTTTTGTTTGTGTTAAAAATAAATAGTTCTTTGATTTCTTGTATTCTATTTAGGTTTATATATGTTGAAATTTGGAAGAGGCTTGCATGTTTTCATTGTTGTTCTGTTCAAAAAGTGTGAGCTAGACATTGCAGGTAGGTTTTGGAATTTTGTACATTGCACCTTCCATGCTGTGGGAAAGACTTCACAAATATGCAAACTATTGCATATGGTTTTCTACTGTCCTTGATTTTTTTTTTATATTTCTACCTTTAAACCTTTTTATGCTGTGTATTTACTGCATAAACTTTTTGAATATTCAGATTCTTCAGAAAAATTATGTACTCTATATTTTATTACCTCCTTGCATAATGCTTTTGAGACGTTGTTAGTCTGTGGCCCTCTCGTAAATGTACTATGATCAAGTGTTATTGTAACTGACATTTTATGTAACAATACATAAAATACATTCTATAAATCCATATGTATTTTCAGGAAATAAGGTCAAGAAGAGTTATTCCAACTCATTTTCTTTTTAACCGCATCTTTGCCGTTACTATAAAGCTTTTATTTTAAGCCTTGTGTAGTATCTTTAGTTCTCCAGATTGCAATAACTGAGGTCTTCTATTACTTGAATTTTCATGTACTGGATAAAAAGTTAGTTGTAGTTATTACATGTTTAGAAAATGTAGTTTGTGCAGGCATTTTTGACAGCATTTCTCTGTTATAATTGCAGTACATTAATATTGGCAGCATAGCTCACTGTACATAATATTAGTTATACACATGGAACCGTTAGGCCGAGGTTGTTTGTTTAAGGACTGTTACTGCATCTAATCAAACTTAAACGGTATTTCCTCAAATTATTGACTTTTTTTGTGTGTCCAAAAACATTTTAAAATACATGTAATGCCACTTATAACTATTATTCATTGGTGAGATATTAAGGTGGTCACATGACATTGCAATGGTTCTTTTAAAAAGTTTTGCAAGTAGTTGTAACCATAAACAAATTTAGAGAAAGTGAAACTAAACTTCTGTAAAGTTTGTCATTTATTTTTAATTCTGATACCCTGTAGGTGTCATACCCACCCATGCAGTTTACATGCAATTTTCCTGCATGGTTAAAGCATGAAAACCTGCTTAAATAATGGCTCCAATAATTATCAATGTGCCAGTATACAGTATTTACTGTATGAAGCTTGTTGAATGTGCATTGTAAATATATTACCGTAAGCAACTGTATGTGTTTTAATGCAGTATAAAAACATAAAACCCATTGGTGTATATGGACCCTTAATTTGTAGAGCAATGTATTTATTCTCCCATTCTAAATTCTTGGAAGAAAAATACTTGCATGATCTCAAAGTAAAAAATCTAGAATCCTTACATGAAACCGTTTTACATATTACAAAGTTTTCTTTCGTTTTCTTGGCAGATCTTTTGAAATATCTACGCAGTTTAAAATTGTTCAGTTCAGGAACAAAATGAAATGGAGATGAGGATCACAAACTTACATTTTGACAATTCATATTTTCCTATATATTTCCAAGCAATAAAAAGTTTACATGTATGCGTTATTTATATTTGTTTTTAAGTCCTTTTCGTGGGGTTATCTACATCAATTTTTCTACATCCTGATTTCCTTATGTAAATCATATTTGTAAAATATCATCATGCTCTGAAAATGTTTTTCTGTAAATAGATTTCTAAATTGTTTTTATTCTCCCAACAACTGTAAGCTAGGGCAGGCCCTTTCAATCTATTTCCCTGTCGGTAGTTTTATTCAACTGTAATAAGCTGTAAATTATGACTGAACTCTTTTTCAACTCTTGAAATAGGTTGAGTGTGTGTTCATACAATGCTGCTGTTGCCCCCCCCCCCACCCCCACAAAAAATAAATAAATAAATAAATATATATACATATTCCACATACAATGTGCCTCACCCCTACAATATGTGACTCTGGGAAGGAT
Source organism: Mixophyes fleayi (assembly GCF_038048845.1). Taxonomy (NCBI): domain Eukaryota; kingdom Metazoa; phylum Chordata; class Amphibia; order Anura; family Limnodynastidae; genus Mixophyes; species Mixophyes fleayi. The sequence continues at coordinate 230,083,563 of NC_134404.1, read as the reverse complement.
GCTTGTTAGTCATTTGGCACATTACATTTTGCAGCAAGTCTTGTGGAATTTACTAGAGTTTGGTTTGTTGGCTGTTAGAATTTAATAGCCATGAGTTTAACAAATATATAGCTTATTTTAAAGACTTGAATTAGAATAGCCATCCATTTTAATGGACCACTAAACCTAAAATGGAAGTTGCCTTATATAAAGTAGCCATCGGTAACATTCATGTATATGTATACAGACATTGGGCTTGAATATCATAACCATTGCTAGCACACCACAATGTATTGAAAAAGAATATACCAAGTTCCGTCATAGTATGGAATTCTTTGCAGATATGTTTGTGAATGTTACAATATGCCTTTTCATGTTGCATCATGTGGATGTAGCACATTGTACAACCAAAGCAAAAAATTTCATAGTGAGTGTTTCTTGTTTGTTTTTGGGTTTTTTTGTTCTCTAATTTAATACGTTTTAAGCACATGCTGCATTGGCATCTCTAAAGGCAGGAAATCATACTTCTGATTGTATTGGTTCTTTATGGCAGTTGACGTTTATACTGCCATTTTTGAATAATGTTCTCCTGTGTAACATATCTAATGAATCTATAAAATAAAAACTTTCGGTGGATATAACATTTTTTTTTTGTTTGGATTATTTGTTTTACAACTAAACTGACAAAAATTAATATTTTAGGCTTGTATCAACGGGTTTGAGATTTACTTTTGTCTAGATTAGTGTACCTGTAAAATATATAAATATTACATTCAGTCTTTGTCTTCATATTTGGAAAGGAAACAGCTTTGCATGGAAAAAAACAAGCGTTAATATGTCGCTTTAAAACTTGTGATTTCACTTTACAGTAGATAAATTGACTAAGAGTGATGATGAGATAGTTTTGTCTTCCCAAATTATCAGGTGAGAGTGTGCAAAATAACTGCCATTTAAAAAAAACTGACAAACCTTTGCCCAATGTGTATAGATATATGTGAACTTAAATGTACATCAGACTTAAAACTTGTGAAGTTTGGTTGTCTGATTTTGCTTTCCAGACTTAATTTATAGCCAGCATGAGCATGATACACTAGCATACTTTTACATGTGTTCTTGTTGTGTGTGGATATCTTTTTTTTTACAAGAGATTGTAGCTTCAGTTTGCAAAACAATTTGAGCTGGCCACCTTAGTTTTGAGTGTTTTTGCCAAAATGTTCAGCAAACAAATTGCGCTAAATGTCAAGTCATAGTGGTTTGTGTATCAGTGTATTGATCGTAGGGCTTTGAATCTCCTTGTCACTTTCACTTCATGCTATGTACTGACATTATAGGAAATCTTTTAGAAGATTGCTGGTATAGAGCTTGATATTGTGGCGTGTTTAATTTTCTACATAAAATATATTTAATACATATATGTCTGCTTTCTGTGGAAGGCAGTATTATGAACTTTGCTATAATTGCAATAAATCGTGAACAAGTGTAATATCAAGAAATGAGCCAAAACTATTGCCAGATGTATTAAAGGTTCAAATATTAACTCTTACTCTTCATGGAAAGAGCACAACATTTAAGCGAATAGTACTATTCCTTTTATAAAATACCATAAAAGCAATATGACCCTCACAAAGTATTGGGATAGGACGGTAGGATCCTCCTCAGATTTTGTACCCCCAACCAGTAATGTCTTTCTCCAGTGTTTTTTGCACTTATCCCCAACCTTGACCTCTCTAGCTGGATCTCCTATAGCTTTTTCTCTTTTCCCACTTATTTGGTGCTAAGGGTCTCTGCTCCTTTGCACAGCTGGATAGCTTGGCCTTCCCTCTAAAGACTTCTACAACTGGCTGCGGGATTGGATCACTGACCTTCTCTGCCGGACCTGCCTGTTGAACCTTCCTCCACCCCATCTCTATTCTAAACTGCCTAGAGGTGTAGGGATTTGCCCCAGAGCTCTGGATCCGGTGCCCGTGAAGATGGAAGCTGCTGCTGTGTCCCTGGAGGGACAGAAGATGGCAATGGCTGCTGTGGCCATGAGGAGGGCAAAGAGAAGAGGAGCTACTCACCGTTCCAGCGGTGAGTATTTCTCTCTTGTCGCAGTTCTTGGCAGCAGAGGAAGGATGAGCCAATCAGGGCTCACCTTTCTCCGCTGGCCAATCAGTGGCCGGATAGGTGATCCAATCACGGCTTACCTCCGGCCATTTATAAGATTGGTGCCGCGGTGAGCCAATGAGCGCTTGCGGTGGCACCAGTGATGACATCGCGCCGGCTGGTATATAAGCCGGCGGCATCTTGCCAGAAGTTCGTCGGCGCAGTGAGAAGAGGATGTTGTGGGATGTCCGGAGCGGCGCATCAAGCAAAAGACGCCGGAAGTGGCAGGGTGCCCTTGTCGGGGCAAGGAGCTACCCTGCCACTGTCTATCACTGCCGGAGATGCCGACGGGGAGGCATTGTCAGGGCTAAGAGTGCCCCCGCCCACAGAGCTGCGGGAGACAGTATGCCGAAAAGGCGCCTCCGGCTGGAGGGTCTGGAAGATCCGGAAAAGAAGACTGCGAGACCAAGCTGAGTATCCCGCGCAGAGCAGGTAAGTATACTCTGCGTTAGGTCGGGCATAAGGCCCAGGGAACTGGGCACAAGGCCCTTAATTGTAGGCAGAGGGCTTAAAGCCCAAAAGCTCCTAAAGGGCACAAGGCCCTTGTACTCAGTTAGGGAGGGGCTATAAGACCATAGTGCAGAAAGGGCACAAGGCCCTTGTAGTTAGGCAGTGGGCTAGTGCCCAGAGTTTAGAAGGCCACAAGGCCTAGTGAGGTAGGGGCTAGTGCCCCTAGGTCACAAGGCCCTAGTTAGAGGCCATAAGTAGAAGGGCACAAGGCCCTAGTGAGTGGGCTCAGAGCCCAAGGTAGAGAGGGGGCTAAGGCCCATAATCAGAGCACACCGCTCTGTAGTCAGCTGGGCAGAGGCCCATGGTGTAGGGCATAAGGCCCTGGTTGTGGTCAGTGGCGTGAGAGCCCTGAGCAGAGTAGGGCGCGGTCCCGTGTGTGTGAGGTGAGTACACTAGGTGGAAGATAACAGTAGAGCAGAAGGCTCCTGTTAGTGCTGCAGTAACCGGCTGGTTAGCTAGCAGCTGTGTACTCGTGTGGTTAGCCTGCCAAATACTGTAACAGAGTGTTATTCCGTCTGTGCGGCGAATATTGCCTTGTATATTGTAATTTGGTGTGCTGTATATTTGTTTCCAGGTGCAAGACGTCAGGCCCCCATTAAAGGGAGGCTCTTGTTTCCTGATTGTTTTTCTGCATTAACCTGTACTGTGGGGACAAGTGTAGTTACAAGCTTACACATAGCCAGGGAAGAATACATCGTAGTTTCCCTGTCCCATAGGTCCCTGGGGTTATGCTGGTTTCCAGAGGGGATGATTGAGTATCTCACTGGCAGTGCGGCACAGCTCAATTTAGTTCCAGGGGTGGCCCGTAAGTCTGGTTGAGTGTCCCAGTCCTAAGTTCCGTGCAGGTTATCTGGCGGTTTCAGAGTGGGATACGTGTTCCGCCTGGGTGGAGGCAGTTGTCGCGGTGACGATCGGTGGTTCCGTGCGGCATTCGACTCTCTGGTTGGTGTGCTGTTCCAGTGAGCCTCTTTCGGGCCTTGTGCAGCCGGTCCTTAGAATTCTGTGGGTGACCCCATAGCAAGAAGACAGTCTTCTTGGTACGACCTGGGTGAGTGTGTTGGGGAACAGCCCTCCAGAATAGACTGTGAACGCCAGCTGGTGTTCCCCGTAGAGTACAGTGAGTAGGTCCCGATGGTACATCACACCCAGTTAGAGTTGTTGTTATATAGTTGAGTTGCGTTACCGGCCAGGAGTAGTTGTTAGGGTTGGGTCGCCTGTTGTAGTTAGTTTTGTGGGTGTACGTCTTAGCCTCACTGATAGAGTAGAGGGAGGCTGTGTGTTATCTGTCGCCCACAGGTGTCGGGGAGGAGCAGCAGAACAGAACCGGAAGTGGGAGTGTCCCGCTGAGTACAGTGCTCGATTTCCCCCTTTCAGTTAGGCCCTCACCGAGAGGTGACTGGGGTAGTTAAGGCGGGACTGTTCCTAGTCTCAAGTGCTCATAGTCCCCAGTGCCTTGGCAAGATAAAAACAAGGTGGCGGCAAGCGAGCTTGACTAGAGTGTCTTCGCTCATTGCCGTGGTCTCGGACAGCCCTTCCCTGGTGGGCACGGCCTTAATTCTTGTTTCTTCCTCGGAGGGAAGTGGTTGGAGGAGACAGAGGTTTTGGTTGCTGGTCCCCTGGGATAGGACAGCGGCTGGGGTGCATCGGAAGCGGACGGGATGTGACCATCGTTTGTAAGGTAAGTTTATCTGTGTGCGTCTGTCCTGTTCCCCGCAGGCGCTACAGAGGCAATAATAAAGAAGGCATTACATTCTGGTACACCTACATCATCACTCTCCCTGTAATGACTAAACGTACCTCTCAAACAAACAGGAATCCGATCTGGATATATCTCTCTCCCTAACTCAATGGGATTATATCTCCACTCATTGCCCTCCTCCAACTATTCCCTGAACAACTACCGACACACCATAGATATGTATGGGGCCCTTATCGCTGCTAAAGCAGCCATTGCACAACAGTGGAAGCAACCCTCTGCTCCCTCCATTTACAAAATTGTTAGTAAAATCCACTTCAGTTATGAGATGGAGATATACGAGGTCCCTTATTCTATGGCACCATCCTCACCCATAATCAAGTGGATGTCCTGGCAGGTGTTCACAACTGAAGGCGAGGATTCTAAGATGTAATGCCCATAAGACTTATTGACCACTACGACCACTACTACCACTGACCCACTTGATCAGCCTCTCCAAGCTCCCCTATGAGACATGAAATAGCCTAGTCTGAGCTTATTCTCTACCTGAAGTATGCCTTGTATATTAACGCTCATGCACTAATGCCATTTCATATTTTGCTTGTATGTATGTTGTGTTTTGTCTCCTCCCCACTATGTACTCTTTCCCATTCCCTTCCTTTTTTCTGTATCCCTTTCGCTTACCATTTAAATACCCCAATAAAAAAATAATTCTGTAAAAAGTGCCACCAACAATAAAACCCCTTGCTTTCCCCACTCTCTCCACCCCCTTCCCTTAGTTGAATCCCTATACAGATAAAAAACAAAGTTGAATTTAAAAATGTTTGCTGCTAAAAACTGGTTATTTTATAAAAATGAATGTTATCTATTCTGTTCTGTTCACTACCCGAGATGTTTTGTTATACTCATTGACTTGTTTGGATATAAGTATGATAGTTCTTCACCTATTTTCTGTTATGGTGCTTGTCTTTTTCCCCATAAACATCTCTCTCTTATTTCTCCTGTCTGCCCTGTCGAGATTTGGTACACATTACAATATCTTGGGGCTATGGCCTAGAAGCAAGGGATATGTGTGGCATCATTGAAAGGCAGGTGTGATATAATTGGGAAGGGGGGAGTCCAGGTTCAGAAATAAATGTGGAAGAATACAGCCAAATAACTAGCAGAAACAACTCACTGAGAGAGGAAGCAGGATTGCACATAGGCTAACATAAAACTATGTCCCGCATATTCATTTCAACAGTTAAGCAAACAAAAATATTAAGGAGGCCCCAATGTGTTGTACATGATCTTAGGGTTGCTTGGTTCTTTGCCTCTTGTTTGTGACTGTGGAAGCAGCACCAGCAACTATTTAGCAGGTGAGAACAAACAATTTTGCGTAAGAACACAGCCATGAATAAAGAATGGTACTAAAAAGAATGGTACTAATACCCAGCCCTTAATCCAATTGTGAATTTGTGGTCGATCCTCAAGAGGTGGGTGGACCAACAAAAACCCACGAATTATGACAAACTCATTGAGTAGGCAAGAATGGGCGGCCATCAGTCAGTATGTGGCCCAGGAGTTGATTGACAGCATGCCAGGGCGAATTGCAGAGGTCTTCAAAAACAAGGGTCAACACTGCAAATATTGACTCTGCATAAACTTAATGTAATTGTCAATCAAAACCTTTGACACTTATGAAATGCTTGTAATTTTACTTCAATATACAATAGCAACATCTGACAAAAAGGTTTAAAAGCACTGAAGCAGCAAAGTTTGTAAAAAAAAAAAAAAACATTTGAGTAATTTTTTAAAACTATTGACCATGACTGTAAATGTAAATGGAATTTCAAGTATCTCAAGTTTTTGCAACCTGTACAATCCATGCAATTAAAACTTAGGTTATTTGTATATAATTACACCCAAAGACTATTGGCCTCCAGAGCAAGGACAGACCATGTAATAATTAGAACATCTGCCTTACAACAAAGAGAAGAATATAATGATGATTCTCTTTCTTTTTACAGAGCTAATATAACACTGTGTGATCAGACATTTATACAGGCATATAAGTGCCTATCACAGGCAAGTGGCTAGTTTAGTAAGATACCAACTAAACTATCAGTATGTGGGGTGAAATCAGAAGAAACACTGAGGAAATCGACACAATATGGGTAGAACATGCAAACTTGACTCAAATAATATACTGGTTGGATTTTTACCCTAGGCAGTTGCACTATCCAATGCCAATACAGAAGCCCAATGATAACCACTGTGCCACAAATGATACAATTTCCATTCATCCTTACTAAAATGCACTAGCATACCACCATAAAGTCTTAACTCTCTGAATTTAACATTTTATAGATACAAATGTCTCTCATACTTTAAAAAAAGTGTAAAAAAAAAATAGTTCTGACTTAAACAGGACCTGTACACTGCATAGCATTACTACATCCTAATAAATATAGCTTTCCTTACAAATTAGCATTTTAAGCTCAAAATCTTCTCTGCAACATAAATAGCACATGTTGTAATCCCTTATATTTCACCCCATTGTTTTACCACAGTATCTTGTAATAATAATTTTAAGATTTATTAACCTTTTATTAAATGCACATTTATTCAAAGTATTAGTTCTACAGCGTTTGCTTGATTAGTAAGAAACAGACTAGGTTCACATTCACAAAAAAAAGAAAAAAATCCGTACTTGGCTTGTCAAACGTAAAATAGGAAAATAGATTATGTTTCCGTTATTTGGTTCTGGAAGCTCAGAAATGGAAGCCAGATAATAAATGCTTCTGACGACTCATCACCATGACTAGAAACTTGTCAATAGGCTCAACTCCAAAATGAAATGCTACCTTAATATGTGAATGTCTATAAATTAGTATGTAAATTTCAAGGCAGATATGCAGAAATATACTAATTCAAAATCATAGGTTTTATTTTAAACTGCAGTAATAAATACAAGTTTGTAGGTTTATTGCCCTTGACATGATGAATATGAAGCTAATTTGGAAACTGAGAACTAAGGAAAAGAGGGGTTCAATTATACCTGCTGGACAAACTGTCTTAGGAAATAAAGGTAGAGCAGTGGTCATCCAGCAATACACTATTGCTGATCACTGGTGCTCTGTAAACATGAAAGGCGTTGCACAATTTTCCAGTGGGTATCAGTCATTTGCCAAATTTTGAATAAATTGGGAACAATTCAGGAACTATTTCGCTGTTGACAAATCTCTGAAATTGGGGCAAAATTCAGAATAGGCCAAATCGATTTGCCCATCTCTAGAAGCCAGTCCTCACCTCACATAGATTTTGTGCATACAAGTGACTATTGTCACACTTTCCAGAGCTAAGTTGGCTGATTGCTGGTATTGACACTACCCTACATTGAGGTGCAGAGACTAACGTGCCTCCGGTCTTCTCCAGGAACCCCGCAAGGGAGTCTGGGTATCCGAGTCAGGCCAAGCGGACAGAACAAGCCAGGGAGGTCCAAGAGCATAGTCAAGCAAGCTGGGTCAAACACAGGAGTCAATAACACACCAGATGGTTAGGCAGAGGCGAGGTCACAGGTAAGCCGAGGTCAGAAACACAAGTATCAATATATTGCAAAGAGGATGAGCAGAAGCAAAGTCACGGAAGCCGATGTCAAATAACTGGAGACAACACAGGAGAAGTAGTAGTAGCGCTGGAGCAGGGAGACTCAATACTTTAACACCCTAATTGCCAGAGTCTTCTATATAAGGAAAAGTGCAGCATAAATTACAGGCGACACTGATGTCAGCAGCCTCCACCTGGTCCAAGAGTAACCTCCCATTGCCTAGCAATGGGAAGCGCATGTGTGGACCCCTAGCTCGGCGGCCAGAGTCTATGCGTCTGGTTGTCAAAAAAAACAGCCACGGCATTAGAAGAAGGCGCCCATCCTTGTGTGGAAGGAGAGATACAAGGATGGCGCCTGACTAACTATATTGTAAAAAGTAAAAAGAAAAGTACATTTATATTCCTGTTCCCTCCATTATTTCATATATATCATCTTGCCCTCATTTTTTTATTGTTCTAGTTGGTATACTAGCTAGTAGAGTAATTTAACTAGTGGCTCTGGCAAAGAAATAAAATTTGTAACAATTTTACAAGACTATAAAGTTCTTTAGTAGAATAATTAAAATTATCTGTGTCAATTTTTTTATGAAAATCTCCATCTTCCCCTTGTTCCTCTGTACCTGGGTCCTGACTTCTTTTTTTGTACCAAGATATAAAAGCTCATATCGGTTGGTGCAATGTAGATGTTCGCATAGGTGATGGTTTTGATCCTTCACATCCAAAGAAGAATAAGTGGTTATCTTGTATTTAGTTTTGGGTTATTCAAACCATACAATCATTGAAAGCATGTCTAATACCCTTGGTTTTAGTCTGAGGGAGGCAATTGTGTTCTCTAATTGAGAAAGAAAGGATACTCTGGTAAGTGAAGAAAAACCTGGCGATGCGGCTGCACAGCATCTAGCCAGTGCAATAATGAATAGTCCCGTTTACTGCTTCTCACCAGTCGGCTGGACAAGTAAGAGGCAATTTTCTTGGGAGAAAATAATCTTGTGGCTGAATTTAATCAAGGTGGCAACTGAACCATTATAGGATGTATGGCCTATTACAGTGATGGCTAACCTGTGACACTCCAGGTGTTGTGAAACTACAAGTCCTAGCATGCTCTGCCAGCTATCAGCTAGTTATCTACTGGCAAAGCATGCTGGGGCTTGTAGTTTCACAACACCTGGAGTGTCAGAGGTTAGCCATCACTGGCCTATTATAAAGCACCATATTTAAGGGTATTTACTTATCCATTTGTAATTGCTGGGACCACCTCTCACATCACCAGGAGAGAGGCTAGTCAATGTGTGGCCCAGGGACTGATTACACTGGACCAGAAGCCACTGTTTTATTACTTTAGCCTTTTTTTTTTTTTTTTATTTTTTATTCAGAAAAGTACTGGTTGCTGTTGCATGTAGCCCAAAATATTGGACATCATTTTACATTGTGGTTTAGAGTTGAGTTAGGACACGCTGCATCCCATATATAAATCTTTCCGCACATTTAAATTTGTCCCCCTTCAGTGCAATATGGTGCAATATGATTTTGCTAATGCCCCTTTTTTGCTTTGCTAATAAATCTAAATGAGGCCTAACATTTACATCTATTTCATGGATAGTCTTTTAGTATATGTAGGGAGAGTTGTATTACAACTAGAGATGCTCACTGACCCCCGTGTTTTGGTTTTGCTTTTGGATCTGGATTACCGTCGTGTTTTGGTTTTGCCAAACCGCCCTTGCGTGTTTTGGTTTTGTTTTTGTTTGGTTTTGTTTTGCAATGTGTTAAAAAAAAGCATTTTTTTTTGCCTAAAATAACATAATTTAGGTTTTATTTTGTACCTACATTATTATTAACCTCACTAACACTAATTTCCAGTCATTTCCATTCCATTTTGACCACCTCCTAGGTCACAATATGATTTTCATATACTTTCAAAGAAAAATTGCTGCAGTTCTTGCCAGTGATAAGAAAAAGGCCATTGTCATGCCTGGGCATAAGACTAAAAATCCACATCTAAAGTGTGGAATTATTTTTACACAAATCCTGACAACAGTTGTCTAGCCATTTGTAGCGTTTTTAAAGCCACACTCAGTAGAGGTAGGGACCTTAACCATCTGGGATCCTCATCCATGTTACGTCATTTTTCATCGAGTTCTTGGAAAGCTGTTGGGAAAATGAGAAACTTAGGTTAAAAAAAAGCAGTCCAGCATCATTTGCCTCCCTTCTCTCATCTACATCCCAGCACCTGCAATCTACCCCCCCTCCCCAACACCTTCATCATCAATATCCCCAGAACCAAAAATTTACAGTTAAACAATCCTTTCCAAGAGGAAGCAAGTATGAAATCTGTCCCCCAGTCGCAAAGCGGATCACAGACGCCATAAGGACTATGCTAGTATTAGATCTGCGTCCAATGTCCATTATTAATGCAGTAGGTTTTAGACAGTTACTTGAGGTCTGCAAGAAGACTTGAGGGGAATGTACTTTAGTCCAGCGAAGTTGTCACCTATGAAGAGAGTGCAAACACGTTTATCTTGAGTCAAGTGATTGCCTTAATAATACATTTTGACAAGGAGCTACAGAAATTTAACATGTGAAATAAAACAAAGTAAATGTGCTAACTATATTTTAATTGTAGATTAAATACTTAATTTGCTTTGCAAGGATCCAAGACCTATCAACATCTTGTTTGGACGTCTTCTCCTTCAGTTTCTCGGGCAACTGCTTGTTGTACAAAAAATTGCTTTCCCAAGACACCCAGTTGTGATGCAGATGATTCCTCACAACATTTTGATATTTGCTCTGCTGTAAAAGAATTGCCCAAAAATTGTGACAGCTCTGCCCTAAAATGAACTACTAGTTCCATTTGGAAGGGCATTATAGGCAATTACATCATACTACACAGACTTCTATGATGGTAGGATGAATTAGTATTGTTTAAAGAAGATTATCACTAAACCCTGCCACCTCTGTTGTTTCTGAGTGAGCTATGGTACATTAAAATGTAAGTGCAGATTTAGACCTAGACTGTCAGCCCTATTATTTCTATTTCAGCAATTACAATTAGCAATGAAGCAATGTAGCTCTTCTCTTTGGTTGTTACCTATATAACGTAGTAGAATTTGCCTGCAAATTCTACAGCCAAGCCTGCTTGTCTTCCTCTTCATCAATGACTCTTAGCAATTGTATATTACAGCCAAACCTTATTAGTGCAAATTAGGAAAAATACAGTTTAATCCATGCTAGGTCCTCCACCATCCTTTGCATGTTAATAGTAGGATTGGTTGGAGTTATGGGCAAGGTCACACTTTTTTTTTGTCAAATCCTTCAAACCAGCCCAGATGTCAAACTGTTGTGGTCTGCCACCTGCGTCATCCTAGCTTGTGTTTTGAAAGTGCAAATTGGTGCCAGAACCTCACATGCAGGAACTGCTGCCACTGGTGCCACACTGCTGCCTCTGGTGCAGGACTTACACAATCAACCGCATTCTCATCAGCGCCCTCGTTGGATAACCAAATCTCCCCCACATCCTCTTCTAAAGACAAAGTGTCATCCTCACTTGGTGTATCACCGGCTACACTCGGGCTGTTCAGGCACACATCAGCAGAACTTCTGAAAGGGCCCTTCTTTATGGGTACATTATCAGAATGCTCACGATTAGACATACCACTGGTGGATGGACTGTCCACAGGAATTGGTGTCATTTCTGATTCTGAGCATACATTATCCTCTAATGCCTTACTGTTTTCTTGCAGCTCCGCATTGACGCGTAACAGTAGTTGTGCACCATTTTTAGACTCCAAATTACTTGGTCTTGCTTGGTCACGAGTGACCATACAAGAAGAAGGCTCAGTAACATTTTTTGATCTGCCACTAATAGAGAAAGGCGAAGGCCTCATTCTTTCTTTGCCACTGCGTGTGTAGAATGGAATGTTGGCAATTTTTTTTTTATCGGCAGTTAACTTTTCCTCAGTAACATTTCTTTTTCGCTTCAACACGGTACCTTTTTGTTTAGTGTGTGTTTTTTCCCTGATTTCAAAATACTATATACTTTTACATAGGCTTTATCAGATGACGTACTGGGAACACTACCATCAGGACTAGTGCCAGCACCTGCTTGCTGATTATGCTCATATGTGGACTGCTTTGAATCCATTTTAATGAGCCCAAACCCCTTCTAGTGCAAAATATTGTATTAGATAAATACTGCTCACAAATATGACTTTTTTTTGACAGCCAGAAAAATTAGTGTAAAACACTGGGGAATATTGGACACCCCAAATCACTTGCAGTGCAAAATATTGCCTTATATAGATACTGCTGACAAATATGACTTTTTTTGACAGCCAGAAAAATTAGTGTAAAACACTGGGGAATATGGGACACCCCAAAAGCACTTGGAGTGCAAAATATTGTTTTGGATACTGCTGACAAATATGACTTTTGACAGCCAGAAAAATTACTGAAAAACACTGGGGAATATGGGACACCCTAAAAGCACTTGGAGTGCAAAATATTGTTTTAGATCCTGCTGACAAATATGACTTTTGACAGCCAGTAAAATTAGTGTAAAACACTAGGGAATATGGGACACCCCAAAAGCACTTGGAGTGCAAAATATTGTTTTAGATACTGCTGACAAATATGACTTTTGACAGCCAGAAAAATTACTGTAAAACACTGGGGAATATGGGACACTCCAAAAGCACTTGGAGTGCAAAATATTGTTTTAGATACTGCTGACAAATATGACTTTTTTTGACAGCCAGAAAAATTAGTGTAAAACACTGGGGAATATGGGACACCCCAAAAGCACTTGGAGTGCAAAATATTGTTTTAGATCCTGCTGACAAATATGACTTTTGACAGTCAGTAAAATTAGTGTAAAACACTGGGGAATATGGGACACCCCAAAAGCACTTGGAGTGCAAAATATTGTTTTAGATACTGCTGACAAATATGACTTTTGACAGCCAGAAAAATTACTGTAAAACACTGGGGAATATGGGACACCCCAAAAGCACTTGGAGTGCAAACTATTGTTTTAGATACTGCTGACAAATATGACTTTTGACAGCCAGAAAAATTACTGAAAAACACTGGGGAATATGGGACACCCCAAAAGCACTTGGAGTGTAAAATATTGTTTTAGATACTGCTGACAAATATGACTTTTGACAGCCAGAAAAATTAGTGTAAAACACTGGGGAATATGGGACACCCCAAAAGCACTTGGAGTGCCAAAAATTGAAAAAAAAGCCTCCTCTATTACTGCTCTAACAATTGCTAATACAATTGGTATTAATATTAGAATTGTATAGAATAGAATTGAAACAATAATGTGCACAATTATTGCTCTGTCCCTGCGCTAATATAGCCTGTGACCTAACCCTGCTCTCTCCCTCTGTCAAATGGCGATGGATTGCTGTGGGGGCGGGTATTTATGCTTTTCAAATCTCACGAGAACCAAGCTCAGAAATACGAATACGTCACGATGACGTTTTGCCTCGATTTCTATACCGAATGGGCGGGAGAGTACCGAGCGTGCTCGGCTCGGTACTCGGATAGGCTAAATTCGGATGGATTCAGATCTCAGGGAACCGAGCCCGCCCATCTCTAATTACAACTTATACTTTTATACATTGTCCAGTGGTGGAGGCAACGACAGGTTACGGACAATTTTGTACTCAACCCAGCCGCCGCAAGATTTGCAGTAAAACCTGAGTTATCTAGGATGGGAAAGCAATAACAGAACCTGGAAAAACAATTGCAAAGTTTCCTGACTTTAGGGTTAAGGAATAATTTGTAGCAACCTATAGAAGGATAAAATAGTCTGATGTCTAAAGTGTGTGAAAGCAAAATAGATGGTATTTTAATGTCAGATCATGCTTTGATTTCTGCTAAAATTCAGATGTCTCTGCAAGGTACTAATGCTCTTTGTGATTACCCTCTCACCTGTACCAATCAGAACACACACATCAGTTTATTAAGAACAAGTGGTTGAAATACTAAGATGGTAATATAAAACATTATGATAAACGAATTCTCTTTAGGGAATCCTCAAAGGCGGTAATGCGGGTTACATTATCACTTATGTTTCTAAATTATAGCAGAGTAAATAAGAAAAATACAGATCACTTCATCAGCGCAACCTTCTTGGTAGATAAATATAGGCAAGTCAATTGTTGGAAAGTTTCTTTTTATTCTAGGACAAAATCCAGATTGATTATTCTAAGAATAAATTCTACAGTTGGGCAGGCAAATTACTAGTCAACACGGCAGAGCCGGATTTAGACCTCATAGGGCCCTAGGCAAGATACTGGTTTGCCCCCCCCCCCCCCCCCTCAGTGAAACAATCCATAGCAATACATTTTTATTTTTTATTTTTAAAGCATAGATTATATTAACTGTTAATACCTACTAGAAAAGATAGTGCAGACAATGATATACCGATAAATATTAACTTTTAATTAAATCCTTACATAAAACAGAGCACAAATAATGTTGTATATAGCTTTAAATGTTAAGAATTCTTAACCCAAACTTTTTTGTAACTGAACACTTGAAATATACAGAAATACATATAAACATAAAAGAGGACTATGAACCAAATCCAGACTGAAGGAAGCTCCGCCACATAGGTCTATTTATAACCTAATGCCTTTCCCATGCAGAAAAAGCAATAATTATATGGACATGTTTGAACCTCCCATTTGTGTTTGCATATTCGCGTATTATCCATGTCACTTGTCAATACTTTTATGTATGGTAGAATTTGATCCATTTATTTGCATGTGATATTTAACCCAGTAGGTGTAAAGTCAGTGATCATATAACACGCAGAGGTCAGCAGCCTTATACACACTTAACCAATTCATTTTCATATGAATGTAAATATAATTTACTACTGTGTGTAACACACACTCCAGGAGAAGTCATACTCCCTCCATAATTTCTCACTATTTCAAGACTGAAGAGTGGACATTATTACAATAAAGATAATTACATTTAAATAATAGGAGTTTTTTCAATAATCTCTTACTTTTCATTTCTCACGTTTGCTGATGAAAAGAAAGGTTATTTCACTCCCTGACGGTTGGTATTATTGGCCCAACTATGCACAGCCTACCTCGATCCTCCATATGATGTCACTTCATTCCCTGCACGCCCAGGCCAAGCACACTGAGCCTGCGCAAGCTCTCACAGCTCCCTCCTACAAAAAATGTTTTTGACAAATAAGTTGCAGAACTATAGAAGAGAAAAAAATGTCCCTACCTTCATCACTTTTGCTCCTCCAAAACACTGTTTCCCCTTTAGTACACTGTACTCGCTTCATCACCACACTGTGCCCTCCATCATGCTTTTGCCCTTTTATCATCACACTGTGCACCCTTCACCATCACACTGTGGCCAGGGCCGTAACTAGGGCTGTGCGACAGGGGCGACCGCCCAGGGCGCAACGCTGAAGGGGGCGCAATTTAGAAATATTTTAGGTTAATTTGGTTAAAATTGAGGGCTAGGGGGGCGGCATTTGCCTTTCTCGCCCAGGGCGCTAAAATTCTAAGTTACGGGTCTGACTGTGGCCTCCATATTTTTGCTCCCCTTGTTTATTACCCCTCACACTGCCCTCCATAAATGTTCCACCTTGTTCTCATGCCCCTCTGTGCCCTCCATAATTGTTCCACCTTGCTCTCATGCCCCTCTGTGCCCTCCATAATTGTTCCACCTTGTTCTCATGCCCGTCTGTGCCCTCCATAAATGTTCCACCTTGCTCTCATGCCCGTCTGTTCCCTCCATAAATGTTCCACCTTGCTCTCATGCCTCTCTGTGCCCTTATTGCTTATTGCATCTTTCTCTTGCTTCTCACCCTCTGTGCCACTGCCTCCGTTAGCTTACTTTTCAATTGCCTTTTTCTCTTTTGTTTTCTGTTCTTCTTGTCTTCTTTTCTTTCTTGTATGTCGCGCTGCCGCAGATCCTCCTCTCTTCTCCGGCAGTGCTCCTCGCAGAATTCTTCCTGACACTGACGTCGGGCATGATGACGTCACGCCTGACATTCAGTGGGAGAGAGGAGACTGCCGGGAGCCGACGCGCGATCAGGTGACTATGATTTATTTATTTTTTTTCTTCTTAAATAAATTTTCGGCTGCAGTTCTTATGATGCCGGCGGACAGAGGGGGATGGCGGGCGGAGGGGAGCGCCCCTCTACCTTGCCTTCCCCGCTCACCGTCGGCTTTGGCAGGGCCCTCTGGGACCGTTAGGCCCTAGGCAGTTGCCTAGCAGTAAATCCGGCCCTGCAACATGGTAAATACTACTAAACATAGAAAACTATATAGTAGTGGTAAGTTCAGCGGTAGGCGCTGTGTTTCATAAACTACTACTACCCCGAGCCAAGGCCTGGGGGCAACCAAGTATTATGGAACATACTACAATCTTTGGAAAGGGAGCTGCTATAGGCGAATACCTTGTCAATTGTTTCTAGTAGTCCCTTTCAAACTTGTCTTTAACATTATCATCAGCAAGAATATTTTTTTTTACCTGACACTCATGGAGGCGAGCCAGCCGTCTCCTGCTCAAATCCTGACTATCCAGCTGCAAGCCTTCCTGCATTTTACAATCCCTTCCAATATTGTCTTTAACAAGTAGCTATTAAACATGACAGTTAAATACACTTATCGCGAAACTGGAAGAAATTATTTTTTTGCAAATATTATTCTGTGTTATATACAGAGACACCCCCACACTCTCCACTAATGGACAGACTATAGGAAGTGAAACTCCCCAAATTAACAGTGGAGCGAGCAGCGTGATACGGCTGAAACTGACATATAAGCTCAGGAAATAACTAAAGCTATTGCTAATATGTGTTTACTCCAGACTGAGATGAGTTCACATCTGCGTATTTTAAAAGTTTGTAATTAGAAATAGTATCCAACATGCTTGAAATGTATCATTATATCCACAGGTCATGACTGTTTTACCCAGGTTTTGACAAAGTCAACATTCCCATTATCCTTCTTTGGATTTTAAACTTTTAGCTAAAATTATGGCTAGTAAGCTCTAATCCATCCTCCTATTATTACTACTAACAGACCACCAATAGGACTTTGTGGTAGGTCGTCATTTGGTGAAAGGCATGGCAACTGCAATAATAGTATCCTTGTCATTATACCCCTCATCCACCACATGATTCTAAGTCTGGTGCACACAGAGCCTTTGGTACAGTTTAATGGCGATATATTTATTAATTTTAACCGATCTGATTAAAATTTTGTTACAGTGTACCAACTACTTCTTTATTGGTCAATGTCTCCATTGCTACTTAGTCTGGTTTTGGACCCTATATAGTGGGTTTTACAGACTGGTCTCAGTTGTGGGGCATCCAAATCAGTAATAAAGCAATTAAGCTGTCAGCTTTTGTGGAAAGTGTATCTGTTAAAGCCAAAGGAATTACTTCATCTGTTGAGGGTGAGAATTTGTATTAGTTTCAGGGTTCACAGTTAATTTAAAAATCAACGTTATTATGGAAGGATGGCAGCACGTGGTCTGCCTGTGCTACAGATTACCGTATATACTCGAGTATAAGTCGACCCAAATATAAGCCGAGGCACCTAATTTTACCACAAAAAACTGGGAAAAAGTATTGACTCGAGTATAAGCCTAGGGTGGGAAATGCAGCAGCTACTGGTAAATTTCGAAAATAAAAATATTGGGGGGTGGCATCAATGCATTAGATTAATACACAAATTTTTTATTAAATCTCTGTTTGTAAACTAATAAGAGACTATCAGTAAATGTTAATCTGGTGTGGAGGAGAAAGAGGGGTCATTCTTGATGAATTGTCTTGTGACCTTTGAATCTTGGCATGGCCAGATATATGTTTTTCATGGATGTTTCTTACATGTGATGAGTGTTAGTATAAATGTCTTTAAATTAAGTAGAAACATGGCTCAACTGGAGAACAGGTACACAAAATCTCTTTGAGAGAGAGATTGATTTTACTTACCGTACTTACTGGGATTAAACAGTTGGCATACCAAGCTGGAAATTCCGGTTACCCTGGTGTATTGAAGTCCGTTAAAACGACACTACACAAGGAGCGATCATCAGCAGGGTGTCCCCAAAAAGAAGAAGCAGAGTTTGGCTCCTAACTCACCCCCAAGACATAAGAGCCGCCAATACAACAGTCGAGGAAAGAGAGAGAGGTCTTCAGACTATCACTTCCGCAGTGGAACGCATGTCCACAGACAGGAAGTTCGGCATTTGGAACGCAAGTTTGCGTTCCAAATGCCGAACTTCCTGTCTGTGGAACGCACATGCTTTCCACTGTGGTAGTTAAGACCTGAGGGACTGGAGAGGTAAGTTCACTCGTGTATAAGCCGAGTGGGGCTTTTTCAGCATAAAAAATCTGCTGAAAAACTCGGCTTATACACGAGTATATACGGTAAATGCTTAAGTAAGAGCAAATAAGGCTATTTCATAGAAGAATCTCGCCCATGTAAATCAACTAAATTTAAAAAAAGCTATCAAAGAAGTCACCAGAGATGTGGTGGGGTCTTTTCTATCTCTCTAACATGGGTAGAGCAAGCCTTAGACTGCTTTACCCCCTTCAAACTTTGACAATATTATTAACATGCAAAGATATTTCCGACATAGATTTCATATATCACAATTTCATGTAGGGAAATTAAAAAAACAAGGATAGGCCTTTTGAAACTCCAACAAACAAAATAAAATGAGGGAATAAATATAATTGCACAAAAGGAGATAAAACTGTGCTGTAGTAGATATATTTGTATCAATTAATTTTAGATGGTATTAAAAATTAACAATATATAGAGTAGTATAAATCAACCATGACAGTCTAATAGAATAAAATAAGGAATTGGCTAACTTCACACAATTGTAAAAAATGAAAATACATTTATTTCAAATTCCCACATATTTCTATTTTACTTCATATCAGCAAACATGAGGACAACACATTAGTGTAAACTCAAGTGTTAAGTTAGTCTGGTCAAACAGTCCTTTAGGAGCACAGGTAGATGCTTTAGGAGAAATAGTCCCCAAATAATAGTGAATAAGATTTTTGATTCCCATTAGTAAGTTTCCATATATAAGAAGGATAAATAAATCCCCCATTGGATCACTCAGATGTACTTGCTTTATTACCATATTAATTATCGGTTATTTCTGCCTGAAGGGTGTAATTCCCACTATCCACTTCACTTTACACTGGAAACAGGTTGTAACCCATTGTGTGTCCTACATATGTTGCTGGGGTAATAAATATGCCTAACATTGTATTTTATAACCAAGCAGACCACTTGAGATACCTCACAATTGAATCCAAGGGGCTAACAACTATGCTAACACCTCTTTGGAACATTATCAAGATGTGTAGCAAAAAAATGATTTGTAATAATTATTATTGCAGTACAATGTTAGCCAGAAAAATCTATGTGATGTCAAATACTTTTGTGTCAAAAAAGACAAAAGTATTATAGGAGTGATACCTTTATTGACTAACCCAAAAAAATATTATTATATTTGCTAGCTTTCAGAGCACAGAGGCCCCTTCATCAGGCAACTTTTGTGATGAAGGGGCCTCTGTGCTCTGAAAGCTAGCAAATATAATAATAAAGGTATCACTCCTATAATACTTTTGTCTTTTTTTACATGAAAGTATTTTACATCACATGGACCTCTTTGGAACAAAATGTGTTGCCTAATATAGCCTTAATAGCGTTCCATCATTTGTGTTACCAGGAAGTACCTATGCAAACTTTGAGTAATCCCCTTCTGATATCCATGATAAAGATGTGTCATATGTTAAGCCATAGATACGAACTAAGGGAGTGATTCATTAAGGAAAGGAAAGCAAGAAAAATTAGTAACTTTGCCTCTTGGCAAAACCATGTTGCATTGAAGGGGGAGGAAAATTTAAAATGTGATGCCAGATTTATAGTTGTGGTAGGGCATGTTCTAGATCAACTTTAAATTTCAGTGTACAAATAAGCTATCAAGTATGTGTGTGCTACATGAAAAAACAGCCAGTATTTAACTTATGTGCAAAATAATAAACTAATTTGCACCACTTGCAATGTAACGTGGCTTTGTCCATGAGACAACCTACTAATTTTTTAGACTTACTTTCCTTAATAAATCATGCCCTAAACTCTTATATACCTCCTCCTTTTAGGAAACCCACGTTTTTTAAATATTTGGCAGCCTTCTACATCACCCTTTGGAGTAATGCAAGTATCAAAACATTTGGACAATTACTAGATAAAAAGAAGCCTCTGACATTCGTGCAGGCGTGATAGAAGCATGACATGATCAGACCATTTAAACTAGTGGTGTTAACTGAATGTTTTCACAGCATGACTGGAATAATCCCCTCAATACATTACTTTCTAGCCAACTTCCAAAGAATAGAGGGATTTCAAGTCATTACAATCTGCGGGAGCACTTTGATTTTGACGAATCAAAAATGGGGATAGGACAATGGAAGAAGCGCTTTCCGGTACTGCCTACTGATACTTTGCTTCATTCTCTATCAGACTCCATCAGACTTCTCCCTGCAACAACTTATGTGAATGTGGTTCTAAACATCTATCATAGGATTTCTGTCTCTGTCCCCCTATCACAGCTATAAAATAGGAGTGATGGATGATCACTCATGTTTGAAATGTGGCTCTCCTATGGCAGATTTTACTCACTGTTTGTGTGTGTGCCCACTAATCTTTTTACTCTCAGGTCTAAAGATGTACAACTGATCACTTAGTTAATTTCCTCCCTTTCATGTTGGAGTGGGCTATATTAGGATTTTTATTTTATCATCATCATCATCACCATTTATTTATATAGCGCCACTGATTTCGCAACTCTGTACAGAGAACTCATTCACATCAGTCCCTGCCCCATTGGAGCTTACAGACTAAATTCCCTAACATACACACACAGACAGACAGAGAGATAGACTAGGGTCAATTTTGATAGTAGCCAATTAACTTATCAGTATGTTCTTATGTTACTAAAACATCAAAAGGAAGCAAACAACTCTTGCTGCCAGTTTCGGCAGCAGTAAGATGAGTAAGATGTGGGTCCACAATACCTCTCCACCACGTTCAGGGAAAAATATTTTCACATATTTCACATGGATTGGGTGGAGGCCTTATTGCAGAAAGAATATAATACACATACATTTTTTGACATCTGGGAAAGTTTTATTAATATTTTTTTGACGGCCAAGGAACAAGTATGGAGGTGTTTTCGTCATACTGTAAGGTATGAAACACGCATATGTGCACAAGATTCAACGATTCATCCGTGAATTAGTTGAGAGCTGACTTAGAATTTCCTGGGTGGTCTCCATAGATCTCATAAAAGTGGCAAAATGTAAGTAATTTACAGAGATCAAAAGTCTTCATATGGCTGCCTTGGATGTATCTTGACTGGTACTTTACTAAAATATCCACCAGGCACTGGCTTTACAGTTTATTTATTTGTGTTCTGTACTGTATTTTGTGTTTCCAACCTAATTATAGAATGCTTCAATAGATAAAAAATGGTTTAAAAAAAAAATAAAAAATGAGAAATGACAAAGTTTCCAGAATTTTCCTACCTCTTAATCCCTAAAAAACCCAATGTTGGGAAGTCACTCTTGGGGCATAAGTAGTTTGCTAGGCTAGGTACATGCTCCATTAAGTATTCAGAGCTGTACTGTGATTTTCCACTATCAGTACCTCAAGATTTGCTTACTTCACTGCATTGTGCCTTCTTCTCTTAGGACATGGAGGTGTGATGTCAGCCATCATAAATTGACATGAGTCTCCTAGAACTACCTATGTACATGAAATATATACTGTATATATTATAGACAAGCTACTATAGTAAAACAGGGTTCACTAGTGCCAATGTAGCTATAGGCATCCAGCTTGTCATGGGGTGGATAGTAAGCAGGTGGCTGAGGCCAGCAAGCAGTACCAAGCCAAGATGCTATGACCAAAGTCAGAGTCCAGCCAGAAGTCAGTATATAGGCAGTATGTAAAGTCTGGGCAGCGGTCAGTATAAGCAGTGGTCAGTATCCAGGTAGAGTTCACAGTCCGACAGCAAAAAGTATAAGCAGTTGTCAGTTATCCAAGCAGAGAGGAACGTCTTCTTCGAGTGTAAAGAACACTTCCGACAGCCTATGATTTCATGGGTATGATGGAGCAGGGAAAGCGCATATGCACGTAGCAAAGTACAGTAAGATACATTCCATCTGACTCAAGCTCTGGGCATCGCTCAGGTATGTGACTTTCAGCCATATTACTTGCACTGCCTACAGGGCAGGTGTAAGTGCCATGTGCTAGTGATGACGGTTACATATCCTTTCCAGAACATGTGTTTGCAATCAAGAGCAAATGTAAAATGCAATTTAGGTACAGTAAACATGAATAAGATCCTGATAAATGTATTTCATGTGAAACCCCCTCCCTCCAAAAAAAAAATAGTTTTTTAAAAAAATGTTTTATTATTAATGATTATGTTATTAACAGGTGTTAATGTATTTAATAATTTAATCTTTTTGCTTTGCATTCTGATGAGACTTTATATATACATATGCATTGTAAGTATCCTCCAGTGTCTTGTGTCTGTCTGCAAATGGCAGGTGCCATATAGGCAGAGCGTACTTACACCTGTATTCAACTAGAAATGTTTCTTGAGATCCTCTTCTTCTTGACTGTGTAAGAGGTCCACTGGGGGAGGGGTGGGGATGTCCGAGCTCCCAAAATGCTGCAGGGGAAAAGGGCACATATCTTTGTGTCATTTTGCTGTAAGGGGAAAGGGGGAAATAAAGGAGGGACAGCTCCACAAGG
This sequence comes from Mixophyes fleayi, assembly GCF_038048845.1. Classification (NCBI taxonomy): domain Eukaryota; kingdom Metazoa; phylum Chordata; class Amphibia; order Anura; family Limnodynastidae; genus Mixophyes; species Mixophyes fleayi. The sequence goes on along the minus strand of NC_134404.1, from coordinate 230,060,802 downwards.
TGAGTGCACCAAGGGAACAGCCCTCGCAGCGGCTATACTCACGGACGCGAGTCTACAACGGCAACTCGCTCTATCCCTACCGCTTCCCTTGTCTTACGACCAACACCTGTGATACAAGGGAGACAAAGCCACAAAGAATAATCCCTTCCCCAACACCCCAGATACTGACTCAATCTCGAGGGACCACTATGGAATGCACCGTACCCTTTGCCTCCGTGACCGGGATTCTCCTACTCACCCGTCTTCGGTCATCCGGGTCCACTGGCACTCTGCAGGCCTCCGCCCGAGGCATGAGGTCCGAGCCCCGGCTGTTAAGCCGACCCTGTCCTGGGACTCAGGACTTTAGGTGTCCTTACGGATGGATGGAAGGGTTCTGTAAACCGCTGCAGTACTTTATTACTTATCTACCAAGGGACCAAGTGTCCCCTACACTACTTCGGGACCTAGTGTCCTGCTAGAACTGGACCGACCGCCCACTACCAACTATAAGGGCCTACTGCCCCTCTAACCATCAGGGACCTTCTGTCCCTCTAACCGCAAGGACCCAATGTCCTTCTACACTACAGGGCAGCCGCTCTGCTACGCTGGCGGGAACCTATCACTCCCCTCACCCAGAGACCTGTGCCTCTCTGCACTGAAGGGCCTAGTGCCCTGCTACACTCCAAGGGCCTGGCGCCCTGTTACACTCCAAGGGCCTTGTGCCCTCCTAAGCTCCAGGGCCTTGCGCCCTCCTAACTCTTAGGGCCTTGCACCACCCCTAACTCTTATTGCCTTTTGCCCTCCTAACTCTTAGGGCCTTTTGCCCTCCTAACTCTTAGGGCCTTTTGCCCGCCTAACTCTAGGGCCTTTTGCCCCCCTAAGGGGCCTTGTGTCCAATGGAGCCTACCGTGGTCACCCCTAATTGTGCCACAAGCATGCCCCCGGGCCTTATGCCCTACCTAAATGAGTATTTTTATACTTACCTGCACCGCACAGGAAACTCCGCTTGCCGCGCCGTCTTCGGGTCTTCCAGACCCTCCAACCAGCAGTCTTCTTGGCGGGAGCACTCTTAGCCCTTACAAGGGCTCCCCGCCAATGTTCGACACGCTGGCTCCTTCTCCAGCGTTTTCAAGTGGAAGGGTAGCTCACAGCCCTTATAAGGGCTCCCTGCCACTTCCAACGGCATCTGCGGTGCTAGACGTCTCCAATGGTGGCGCCCAGTGACTTATGAAGCCGCGGGCGTGCCAACGTCATTGGCCGTTGCCGCGAGCCCTGATTGGCTCGCAACGGCGCCAAAAGTTTAAATGGCTGGAGGCGAGCCAGGATTGGCTTGCCCTTCCGCCCACTGATTGGCCACTTGTCCGCTGCCCCGGGACCTGTAAGAAGATAGAAGAAATATTCAACACTGGATCGGTGAGCAGCTTTCCTCTTCTTCTTTCTTCGCCCTCTTCAGGGGCAGCTGGTCCGCGGGGCAGTTCTCCACAACTGCATGCGTACCTGCTTGCATTTTCTGTCCGTTTAAATGCAAATTGTGTTCATTTGCCTTCCTTAATAAATCAGGCCCCTTATGTTCAAAACTGTAAACCTTTAAAACTGATTAATTCAGTGGCTATAAAGTCAAAATGTTTTTCTAGCAATGTCACATATGAAAAAGTAATAAGCAGTAAAAAAGTACTTATGTGTCATTTAGGTACTGCAAATAGTCCAATTGCAACGAAGTGAAGTGCTATAAAATTAATGAATGCAAAACCGATACTTACCAAACTTCATATTGAAAAGGTTGTGTCTATTGCAGAATGTTTATAGGAACAACACCTATTATGGGCGTTCACATCCCGAGGTTGCAGTTCTGTGAGGAGGGGGCACACTGGACTACTTTACCAGAGTCTCCAGAAAACAAGCGTGTTCTAAATGTTGCACAACTTTGTATGCTCTCAATACACAAATTCGCCGTCACTAGCAATTACCAAAACTCTCCTGCTGTAAAGATTGCAATGGTGAAGCCAGAGAGTGTTTTGTATTCTGCTAATAGTATTCTATTGTTGATTGTTGATACAAGTGTAATTTCAAGTCTGCAAGTTCTTCAAAAACATGATTAATAGTGATTAAAATATATCCTGAAAGTATAAAAAATATTTATATAGTCTACACACAATATCCAATACAATATACACAAATTATATACAGTAGTTCTTTGAATCTATATGAAGGCAGTTAAATCATCAAACTATAATACGTCCAGAAATAAATGTATACAAATAGTGCGAATAGAGGGCAATTCATTATAAGTAGTAGATAAGATACTTAGAACACAATATTGCCCTGTAGTTCAAAAGTGGAATATATAGATTCACATGTACAATGATTTTTACAAACAACTTGGTAATAAATAATTATAACTAACTCCAGAAAACAAAAAATCAGGGGTCATGTTCATGCCTGGCCCAATGTTAAAATAAGGCCTTATTTTAGGCAGACATTATTAAAAAGTAAAAATAGTGATTAGACCAAACGGCGCTTAGTGAATATCACCAATAAAGTACTTAAAGTGCTCAATAGCATCAAACAGAAAAGGTCACATACAGTAGGCTGCTTCACTTCCAGATACACCAAATTGCAGGTGCAGATAACCTAGATAAAAAAGTAAGAAGAGAAGCGCCAAACATAGTGTGATACCATATTATAATAATATATATTTTCATGTGTTGAAGTGGCCGCGTACCAAGTAAGGAATAAATCAGGCTTATCTGTTATGATTCCAGCTCCTTCAATATAGATCAGATCTACGCTAAAACTCGAAGAGAAATGGTAACATAGTGTAATATGCCCAAAAAACAGTTGATTTAAAAGGGTTTATTACATATCCAAAGTGAAAAAGTAAGCAAATGCCCGTACATCAAACATAATATAAATTCCCTTATCTGAACAGTGTCTCCGGTATTAGGATCCCCAAGAGTAGTCCTTGAATAAGGGGAATGTTCCAAACAGCAACCAGAGAACTGGCCAAACACCTTAACGTGTTTCGTCTGGAAGACTTTATCAAAAGGTAGACTACATGCAAACATATATAAGGGTAAGATAGCAAATTGGATGGAGACAGAGGCATTTTTTTAGCTTTAAATCTTTAGATATGTTGTCTCTTTTATTTATTTATTTTTTTAGAATGTATTCCACTGCCCTGCTCCTCTCTGGAGGCAATCCTGGTGACATCTTGATGATGTCATCGTATCACTAGCCATAACTTAAGCAGGACAGTGCCAATCTGAAGCGTCTGACCTACCTTTCTGATATCAGGACTTTTGCAACAACAAACTTGGGCTTTTAGTTCTATTTAGTGGGAAAAAAATAGTTGTAACAAAATAGAATAAAATGTGTTAAAAAATATAGATACTTTACAATATTGATGTTGTTTTTAAAGAATAAAGCATTTTTAATTAATTTCCTGCTGTTGTCACCATCGTGGGATGGTGGCAATAGAAGAAATCTTCTTGCGGTAATATACCACCGGGGGGCTTCCTCGTGCTGTGCATGGGACACTTAATGCCAGCAAAGCCATGCAAAACATATCATTGTCAGCGGCAAGCACAGCGGTTCCCAAAGTGTGTGCCGCAGCTCTCTGGGGTGCTGCGGCGCTGTCACAGGGGTGTCGCAATCGCCCTTGGGGAAGGAAAAAAAAAAAAGGAACTTACAAATCTTTACCAATCCAGTGCCGGATCCTCCTCACTGTTCTCACTGACTACCGGGCGTGACATCATTACGTCTGACAGTGTCAGTGGTGTTATGCACGTTTTGTCGCTATCCAATAACGATTGTCGAATCTCGATTTGTGTTTCCAACGCACAAAGATTTATTCTCAAAAAGTAGCAGAATAATTCAAGCGAAATAATAATAAGTACAGCCGTTACTTATCGCAGGCGCTCTGGATCCAGTGAACAGTCATTCAGGTCTGAAGTCTGTGGTCAAGATGACTGAACACTAGATGAAAAGCTCCTGCTTATATGCAAACAGAAATACAGTAAAACAATGCAGATGGTGTGGCTTGCTTCTATTGGTCCAGGCTTCAGGAAGGTCCAGGGGGTTGCAGATCACAGGCTAGTTCAAACTAAAGAATCCAAAGGTGGAGGTCATCTCTCCAGGGGATGTGCTCCGTTCTTCCCGCCAAGACTCCAGTTTCAACTAGTCCATTAGCATTTTATAGTCTGCATCATATTAAAGGTTTATTCCCTAACATCAATAACTAGAGTATGCAATGTGCGATCTCTTCGCCGAATGAACCAGATAGCTGCTGATGAATAGGGGATTAAAATGATATCAGACATGACACATTTCAATAGGTTTTACTAATATGCATATAACTTATAATATTAAACATGAATACTACTATATTTTGAAATAAATGACTGTGTTGCAACTACAATTAATGTGTACTATTTACAACTGTATATGTTTGTGCGAATGTGTGTAAAAGTGTAGAAACTGTTCATTGCCACGTGTTGCGGTTGGATACGCCCTTCCACGCCGTAGCGTGCTCCACACATATCTTCGGACAAAGACAACCAAGTTTGCTTGATATTAATGGAAATGACTTTATCCAATTTGCTGACTTCGACAGCTCCACCCTTTGATAGTGTAATAACACAATCACACAATCACCGTTTCAAGTTCAGGATTATACAACACTTCTTCACAGACCATGACCTTGGTATCTCGCACCACCCTTTCAGTCTCGTTTTCAGTGTTTCCACTAAAAGACTGTTTTCCACACTTCAACACAGTAGGAACACATTTGACACATATACCAATTGCTAAGATGACACCAAGTACAAGGAGAAGGAGCTTATCTACACTAGCAACCATTTCCTGTAGCCACTCCCCTAGACTGGAGAACCATTTTACAGGGTTCAACCATGAGAACCAACCTGCCACCTCTTCCCGACCTGATATAACAAAGAATTATGGTTCTTTCGAAATTCCCATTTCAGTTGCAGAATTTCATCCATCTTCCGGTCTATAACCTTTTTGGGGTCATCTGTATTATCGGTGATGTACGTGCAACATTTGACACCAAACTGGGTGGCCAAAGTCACACAGTATCCACCAGTAATAGAGGTGAAATAATTCAGTACCAACCTATGTTGCACCAACTCCTTCTTGTAAGCTTGTAGCTCCCTTCCAGTATACCTGAAAGTGACATCATACATCTCGGTGATATTGTCTATCAATTTTGCTAGGTCTTGAATATATTTGAAATTTAAAGTTCCCCGAGCGGTCCTGGTGAGATCTAGAGCAACCATAACTTGAAAACCTGCGGTTTCACTAATCAATTCTGTAGCTATGGGTTTCTCACCAGGAATCATATTTCTCTTGCCACGGTGTTTATACTGTGTGTGTATGTATGGTGGTGATGTAGTCTTGTGAATACCAACCATTTCTTCATGAGTAATAGTCATGATTTCAGGAACCAGTTTACCTAAAAAACACAAGCCCTTGGAACTCGGAGTCACCCAGGAATAAGCTTTTCTCCCACAAACAAAGTACACATCATGAGGGAGAACATAAGGAACAGTATGCCCATTAATTATTTCACATAAGGTTTTGACAAAACTACCCATGCCTAGTGTCTCCATTTGTTCAAGACATGTGTCGGCATGGATGACATTCTTACAATTACCTATAGAGACCTTCCCAATGGACACTTTCTTATGCTTGGTCACACGCCCTAATTTGTGGTGTCCATCAACATTCCTGCCTATTGGTGACCTTGTAAGTCTCCCTCCAAAATGAGTGTGTCGAGCCATTGTCTGATCTGATAGGTCAGCTTCCCAATTCTCCAGACGCTTTGCATGAGAGATATTTAGGCACAGTAAAGATCTGTCTAAGGAGTATTGTCGAAGCTTCAGACTAGGGGACCTAGTGTTATTGTACTTCCCTTCTATGGGCCTTCCTCCCCTTAATTCGAGTACCTCAGTGATGTTTAGTGGGAACGGCACTAGTCCTGTGTTATGCTGTCCCTGAGGCACATGAGAGCACACCCAGCACTCAGTTTGGTTTAGAACCTTACCCACTAAGGAGTGATAATCCTCCAGAGGATGCCCGCCCACGTCCAGATTACTAGTGGACTGGCATCGCTGGATGCACTTCTCTTCAACTAGGGAGTCACAGAACTTACAGATACAATATTCATCAGACAATAGCCCCTCACACTGTCTCCGAGTACCCAAACTAGCAGAGCTTTTCATAACCCCTGGACCAAGCTTGATAATGGGCTGCTCTGGGTATTCTAGTAACTTTTCCTCGATATCCATCTCATCGGTATCACTACCAGAACCTGCCTCTGTCCTCCATCCTCCTTCACAAAAATAGAGTGTCCTATAAAAAGTAAAAACAAGGAAAATCCTGAAACAAAAGAAAAACAAAAACCGCCACTCCATCGCTGGAAAGATAGTTCTGAGGCAACATCTCTGGTTCAGGTGTCTTGACTGCAGGCTTTAGGTCTCCCGGAACAGGTTTACGAGTGACAGATCGGTGTCATCGGTCTTAGCTTTATCTCGCACTTTCTCCGGGTTACTGACTTTCCTGCCATGGGTGGAATGGACCCAAGTGTCTCTCTCTGCAACCTTCAGTGATGTGGTACTGGTCAGCAGTACTTAATATGGGCCTTCCCAACGGTCTGTTAAACAACCTGAGCGTAAGAAATTGCAGATCATAACATAGTCCCCAGGTTCAACGTCATGACAGTTCGTTTCTGGCATACCAGGTGACAGCATTTTAAGTTTTTGTTGTTGTTGCTTTAGCTGTCTGCTCATTTTTTTTTTTGCATCAATTTATTCAACTTTTTCAAAGATATATGGGGTACAGAAAAAAAAAGGGGAACAGAAATTACAAACAAAGGGAAACACATAGGGAATCCCCTCGCAGGGGGAAAGGAATTACTCAATTAAAATTGAAATTAAAATAAGGCACACAATAACAACAATGCGCATTTAGAAATAAAAGAAGAAAACAAAACAATCCAGTCAAAAAAAAAACAAACCCAAAACAAATAGCCTCAACGAAATACAGCAAGACATATCAGCCTTCATTTTGATCATCCGGAGATGTCTCCACCATGGGAGGGGTATCAGGGGATAAGAGCTCATCAATGGGCTGGGGAGATTCTATAAGGGCCGCTGGAGAATGAGCTGTTGGAAAATCAGGAGTATCTTGGGGAGCCCCGGGGCCATCTGTGATATATTCATGCCATCTGAACCATTTTATGATAGGAGCTGATGCAGATGAGGAATAGGGCGTATATATTGTTTCCATCTCAAAGCTGTACTGTAGCTTAGAGATGATTCAGGTAGTGGTAGGGGGGGCTTGAGACTTCCAGTTTTGTGCTATTGCTGCTCTAGCAGCTATTAATATGTGGCCTAAGAGGTAGCGATCGTGCTTCGGAATGGAAGTCGAGTAGACATGGAGAAGAGCTAGGGCTGGGTCTGGAGCAACAGGAGTCTTTAGAACAGTTGAGATCAAAGCATATACCTCACCCCAGAGCGGCTGAATCATCCGACATGACCAGAAGACATGAAAAATATCGTCTATTTGGGAACATTGGCACCAACAGAATTTTGATTGACTTGGCCAGAACCTGTGTAACCGCTCCGGGGTAAGGTATAGCCGGTTGAGAAGTTTGACCTGCATCTCTGTATGGTTAATGCACTTAGACATACGGTGAGAAGTTACAAAAATTATTTCCCATTGTTGCTCAGTGAGCATTAAATTCACGTCCGTTTCCCACTGAGTCTGTTGTCTGCTCATTTTTATAAGATATTGCACAGTCACTTCATTATTACACTTTAAGATGTCTTGCGGACTCACGATCAAATGTGGTTGTTGGCCGAACAGTATCTCAAAGGGGGACAGATTAAGAGGAGGTCTAGGAGTGGTTCGGATGCTATGGAGGACTAGTGGCAAAGCCTCTGGCCATGCAACCCAGTTTCAGCCATTATCTTACCAAGCTTGTTCTTAATAGTACCATTTACTCTTTCCACCTTACCACTGGCTTGTGGTCGGTAAGGGGTGGGAAGTCTGCTACTGATTCCCATGAGCTTACACGTGTTTTGGAAGATATCACCAGTAAGGTAGGTACCCCTATCACTTTCGATGATTCTAGGGATACCGAACCTACACACAAACTCTTGTACAATTTTCTTTGCAGTGAACACAGCAGTATTAGTGGCTGCTGGATATGCTTCTACCCAACCCGAAAACACATCAATACACACTAACACATACTTTAGATTCCTGCAAGGTGGTAATTGGATATAGTCAATTTGTATTACCTGTAAAGGCCCGTCTGTAGGAGGGATGTGGGATGGCTCAGTTGGAATAGTTTTCCCAACATTTTTCCTTAAACAAGTAAGACATGACATTGCCTTCTTACCAGCCTGAGAGGAAACTCCAGGAGCACACCAGTATGCTCTCACCAGTTTGCACATGCCTTCTTTACCCAGGTGAGTTAGACCGTGCACTGCTTCAGCCAGGCTTGGATAGTATGTTCTAGGAGCTACAGGCTTACCTTGTCCATCTCTCCAGAGTCCTGAGGACTCTTGACCACATCCCCTCGCCTTCCAGACCGCTTTTTCCTGCAGGGAACACAAATCTTGCATTTCAATTAATTTCTGCATGTCTAATGTCTGAAAAACCATCATAGTCTCGGTCGATACAGTCATAGGTTGCCCTGCTGCCCATTTAGCAGCCTCGTCCGCCCTGTTCTTGCCCAATGACACCGGGTCTTCTTCAGAAGTATGGGCTTTACATTTTATGATGGCTACTGTCCTGGGTAACTGTATTGCTGTCAAAAGACCTTTTATGTGATGTGAGTATGCCACTGGCGTGCCTGCTGCTGTTGTAAAGTTTCTTAGATGCCAAAGGGCCCCAAAATTGTGCACTACCCCGAAGGCGTACCTAGAGTCAGTATATATATTAGCTGATTTACCCTTTGCCAACTCACACGCTCTCCTTAATGCTACTAGTTCAGCCACCTGGGCTGAGAAAGGTGGGCCAAGGGGTCTAGCTTCTACAACATCCTGATCATCCAACATAACCAGTACATAGTTCTCCCATCTCTGTCTGTCTATGACAACTCCCGTCTGTATAAAACGTAAAATCTACATTTTCTAAGGGTGTGTCACGTATGTCGGGCCTTGCAGTAAAGGTCTGGTTCAGGTATTCCATACAATCATGCGTATCAGTACTCTTGCCAAACTCATCACCACCCAGGGTCTCTTCACCTCCCACCCTTTGTGTCTCTCGAGACACATATGGAAGGTATGTAGCTGGATTTAAGGTGCTACATCCTTTGATGGTGATGTTTGAAGGTGCCATCAGAGCTAGTTCCCATTTTGTGAATCTAGCTGAAGAGACATGTCTGGTTTGAGCTGAATTTAACAGAGCTGATACAGCATGGGGTGTACAGACAGTTGAATCATGTCCTAATACTACGTCCTCGCTCTTACTTACCTTAAGAGCTGTTGCTGCTACACTTCTGAGACATGTTGGGAGTGATCTTGCCACAGTGTCCAATTGTGCACTGTAGTATTCTACCGGTTTGCTAGCATCACCATGTTTCTGTGTGAGGACACCTGCTGCACAACCATCAGCTTCCGTACAGTATAGCTCAAAAGGCTTTTCATAATCAGGTATTCCCAATGCAGGTACTCTAGTCAAACTATCTTTGAGATTAAAGAACGCTTGCTCTGACTCCTCTGTGTGTACGACACATTCTGGTTTTGAGGATGAGACTAGCTCCTGCAGTGGTAATGCCAGAATAGAAAAACCTGGGATCCAGGATCTACAGTATCCACACATCCCCAAGAAGGTACGAATTTGCTTCTGGCTCTGCGGCAGAGTCATGTGTTGTATAGCTTCAATTCTGTCCGTTGTCAAGTGTCTTAGCCCCTGGGTGAGACAGTGTCCTAAGTACTTGACCTTAGTCTGACATGGCTGTAACTTGTCCTTTGCCACCTTGTGCCCTGTTTTTGAGAGATGGAGCAACAACAATTTAGTATCATGTAAACCTGACATAAAATAATCAGAGCACATCAACAAATCGTCTACATATTGAATTAGAACAGACCCATTACTAGGTTGGAAGGATTGTAAACAGTCATGTAAGACTTGGGAGAAAATACTGGGACTATCAATGAACCCCTGGGGAAGTCTGGTCCATGTATATTGTACCCCCCTGTGGGAGAATGCAAATAGGTATTGGCAGTCAGGGTGAAGAGGGACTGAGAAGAAAGCAGAACATAGATCAATGACAGTAAAATGACTAGCAGACGGTCTAATCTGCATGAGGATGACAGCTGGATTGGGCACTACGGGGAATTGGCTCTCAACAACTTTATTAATTCCCCTTAAATCCTGGACTAATCTATAGCCCCTCCCCCCACTCTTCTTCACAGGGAAAATGGGACTATTTGCTGTGCTGGATATACAGATTAAAATCCCTTGTTGCAACAGCTTCTCAATAACAGGATATACCCCTAGTTCCACCTCTGGTTTTAATGGATACTGTGGGATTTTTGGAGCTATCCTACCACTTTTTAGATTTACCATCACAGGAGCTACATTTGCCATCAATCCAGTGTCCTGTCCATCTCTGGTCCATAGCGACCCCGGTATTTCCAGCAACATCCCCTTTACTTGAGATGGACTTTGTTCTATAACGGTAGAGTGCAACATTAAACTTTGAGGGGTGTCCAATATATCCTGTACCTCATGCACGACCTTCTCTGGTATATCTAGGAATACACCATCTGGGTACAGTATATGACACATCCCATTTTACATAACAAGTCTCTTCCCAGCAAGTTAGTAGTAGCTGCTGCAGCCAAAAGAAATGAATGCTTGGTATACAGGTGCCCGATAGTAACTTCTGTGGGTTTAGTTAAAGGATAATGTAACACTCTTCCCGTTACCCTCATAGCTGGAATAGTTTTACTGGTCACCTGTAGATTGAAAGGAGAGGTTATCACAGATCTGGCCGCCCCTGTATCTACAAGAAAAGTTTGTTTCCTACCAGCTATGTCAACTATCATTGTTGGTTCTTCTCTCAGACTCTCAGTTAACCTCACTGGCTGTAGACTACAGGTATGACCTGACCCCTAGCGCTAACTATCGCTTTCCCGCACAGCATTTGCTGCTATAACATGCGCGGGCAGGTGTGAGTCTTCTAGTCTATGGGAATTCCTCCTTGGAGGATATCTACGTGACCCATCCCTATATGTATTGAGTCTTTCCTATTTACAATCCTTCATGAAATGTCCTTCTTCGTTACAGTTGAAACACCTGATTATTTTATGTTTCTTGTTAAGTGGGTTGTATGCTCGTGGTCGTGTATGCATTCCCTCTAGAGCCTGTATACTTACCGTCATTAACCTATCACTCTTCTCTTCCTTTTTCCTAAAATTATTTTTGTCATGCTACACAGCAGACTCCCTAAGAGAATTGTCGAAGTCGTATAATTGGATGAACGAAAGTATATTGGTTAATATTGTTTTGCCGTGCGATTGCGATCCGTACGCCACGTAACACGTGGCTTGGTGCGATCGCACGGTAAAATACGCATGCACACACTCGCATTACAACATTTAGTTATTTATATAATTCATATTCATATTGGTTCCGTTACACTGTAATTTATGAGCAGATAGTATTTGGTTTATTAGTAGTATATATATATATATATAATGATTATACGTACACTTCAGTGATATTCAAGGTTCAGGTTATAGGAAAGGTATCATGCCTAGTGTCATATTAAAGCCCTATTGTTCAGCAGCTGTCCAGTGCAGTCGGCGAAGAGATCGCACATTGCATACTTTAGTTATTGATATTAGGGAATAAACCTTTATATGATGTTGGCTATGAAATGCTAATTGACTTAGTTGTAACTGGAGCATTGGGGAAGAAAGGAGCAGATCCCCTGGAGAGATTACCCCCCACCTTTGGATTCCTTAGATTGAATCAGCCTATGACCTGTTTACCCTGGACCCACCCAACGTCTGGACCTATAGAAATAATCTACGTCATCTCTATTGTTCTCTGTAACACTGACTGTGTATATATGATCATAGCTGTGCACCCAGCTCTCAGACTTCACTGATCACAGTATTCTAAGGTGAATCACTGTCCAGGGGTGCCTGTGGTTAGCGCAGCGTAGCGCAAGCGGTATGTATTTATCTTTTGGTATTGGTTGTACTGTACTGTATCATAATATAATAATTTATTGAATTGTTGACTATTTACATCTGCTAAAATAAATCACTTTGTGCGTTAGAAACACAATACAATCGCCTATGCAATGCTTATTTGAAAACGATACAATTACTTTAATAATTTGGGGGCTCATGAGTTTAGGAGGTTACGTTATCTGAAGGTACGCAACGCTTGCGGATTTCGGTTGCTCAACAAAGGGTGGATATTGTCGGACGCGTCTCATACAGGAAGGAATGCAATGTGTTCAAAACCTGTTGTCCATTTTGTGTTGAGAAGCCGAATGTCCGCAGTTGCGTAAACTGAAGGATCGCTAACTAGAATCTAGGGACAAGAAAGAAAAATGTTTATTTTTATTGTCGTTTTTACGTTTTAAAGGGTATAGCATTGCATAGAGTATGTGTATTTCCTGCATTGAGTATGTGTACTTCCGGTATTGTTGCCATGTGTGTAAACAGTCATGATCATAGTCTGTTATCTATGCATAGTGTAATCACTTGGTAAAATCTCTGAAAGGCAAAAGTATACTGGTAACTATAGGCAACTATAGGTTTTTACACGTGCGCCTAATACTAATCACGATGTTTACTGATAACTAGTTTGAGCGGTGCGATTCGACCGCATGGTAAGGCCGTGATTGAGTATTGGGAGGGCAGTGTGGAACTATTGAAAATAGATAGCGCTTTGGTTCAGGTGTGTCTGACGGGGCACGATAAAAAAGGGGACCTGACAATAGGGGTGTGCACCGGGCACTTTTAGTGTTTTGGGTTTTGGGTTTTGGGTTCTGATTAGCTTGAGGTTTTGGGTTCTGAAATGTTTTGCCAAAACACCTGACGAAAGGTTTTGGTTCTGATTTAGGGTTTTGGGTTCTGATTTATTTTTAAAAAAGCATAAAAAGGGTTAAAATCAAGTTTTTTGTTTATTTTTCACTCCTACGCTATTATTAACCTCAATAACATTCAATAACAATCATTTCCACTAATTTCCAGTCTATTCGGAACACCTCACACCTCACAATATTGATTTTAGGTGCAATATTTGATTTTTTTGGTACAGCAGCAACAGTGAACGTATTTTGAAATAGCAGTACCTATTTTTTGGTACGGCAGCAACAGTGAACGTAGTTTGGAATTGCAGTACCTATTTTTTGGTACAGCAGCAACAGTGAACGTAGTTTGGAATTGCAGTACCTATTTTTGGGTACAGCAGCAACGGTGAATGTAGTTTAATATCTGATACGCATCTATGTGGACTGTGTAGTGGAGTGGCCCTGGTACCCAATTTGGTACCGGGGCCACAATATATCACCCTCAACTGGTCTGAATTCCACTGCACATATGGCTGCTCCTACATCCTCTGCAGCATATAGAGGGTGTAGTTTGAGCGCGTCACTACCTCTTGTTTTTGACGACCATGGTACAGAGTATTCATCATTGAGATCCCATCAAGTATGTCAAAGACAGACAGCGTTGAAGTGTTATTTGTTGACTTTGTGAACAAAAAACTGCCCCTGTTGCAAATCTTCGTGCAATGAAGAGTGACTTTTTCATTTAAAGGCTCAAGCTTTCAAGTAGAGATGGTCACTGACCCCCGTGTTTTGGTTTTGGATTCGGTTTTGGATCTGGATTACCGTCGTGTTTTGGTTTTGGTTTTGCAAAACCGCCATTGCGTGTTTTGGTTTTGGTTTTGGTTTTGTTTGGTTTTGTTTTGCTATTTTTTTGGAAAATCCATGTTTTTGGGCCTAAATTAACCCAATTTAGTGCTCCAACTGTTTTAGAGACAAGTAATCTAATTGTTGAGGTAATAAATCATCCAAAAAAACAGTTTAATTCTTCGTTGGTAGGCCTATTCTACACACAAAACAGATTGTCTTCCTCTCCATCTATGCATATTGGCAATGCAGCCATCGTCTTTGAATGTATATTACACCCTACACTTATAGTTAAATATGTAAAGAAATGGAAAAAGCCAGTTTGGTTTCTGTCTCTCAAGGCCCCCCTCCACTTGTATAAAATACCAAAAAATTTAGCCATTATAGACTGTACAATATTAATTGACATGGAGAAAGCCAGTTTGGTTTCTGTCTCTCTAGGCCCCCCTCCACTTGTATAAAATACTAAAAAATTCAGCCATTATAGACTGTACAATATTAATTGACATGGAGAAAGACAGTTTGGGGTCACTCTGTCTCTCTAGGCCCCCTTCCACTTGTATAAAATACCAAAAAATTCAGCCATTATAGACTGTACAATATTAATTGACATGGAAAAAGCCAGTTTGGTTTCTGTCTCTCTAGGCCCCCCTCCACTTGTATAAAATACCCAAAAATTGAGCCATTATAGACTGTACAATATTATGAAAAATGGACAAAGCCAGTTTAGGGTCACTCTGTCTATGACACCCTACCCTTAAGGATAAATTGCCCTAACAGCAGCCTTTCAAGATGGTATGTGATATGGAAATGCCACAAGTCCCTTTCCTCTTTGGGGGTAGATTGCACCCTACACTTACATAGAAAGTTTTAAAAAGATGTTATCGGCATCATCTTCAGCTTAATCCTCACCCTCATCAGTGTGTACGTCATCATCACAGACTATCAATTCATCGCCGCTTGAATCCGCCATTAGAGAACAGTCAGTGCTTGGATGTCTTGGATGGTGAAGGCCTTCCTCGTGGAAGATGTAGTTCATTTTTATAAACATCATTTTCTCCACATTTTTGGGAAGTAACCTTCTACGGCGATCACTGACTAAGTTCCCTGCTGTGCTGAACACTCGTTCAGAGTACACACTGGAGGGTGGGCAGCTTAGGTATTGCAAAGCAAGTTTGTACATGGGTTTCCAAATGGCCTGCTTTTCTTCCCAGTAAGGAAAGGGACTGTCTGACATTTCCATATCAACTACCTCTTGAAAGTAATCCTCCACCATCCTTTGCATGTTTATACTCATATTGGATGGAGTTATGGGCAAAGTGACACATTTTTTTGAAAAATCCTTCAAACCAGCCCAGATGTTAAATTGTTCTGGTCTGCCCCCTGTGTCTTCCCTGCTTCTTTTTTGGAAATTTAATTTTTTACGAGCAACAGCTTGAGAAAGTGAAGGAGGACACGTCGTCAAGCCGAGGCCCAGTTCAGCGGCCAACTTGCTGAGCAATAGCTCCTTGCAAAAGTTCACATCTCGCTCATTTACAAGTAAAGACTCAATGTAGGTTTTAAACCTTGGATCAAGCACAGTGGCCAAAACGTACTGATCCGAGTTCAAGATCTTAATAACTCGAGGATCATTGTGAAGCGAATTAAGTACTTGATCGACAAGGCCAACATACTTTGCTGAATTGCTTGCTTTCAGCTCCTCCTTCATTTTCTCAAGCTGCTTTTCCAATAGTCTAATTAAAGGAATGACTTGGCTCAAACTAGCAGAGTCTGCACTGACCTCACATGTCACAACTTCAAATGGTTTCAGCACTTTGCACAGCACTGAAAGGATTCCCCACTGTGCAAGAGTGAAATACATCCCCCCTCCTTTCCCAATGTCATGACTTGTGCAATATGCTTGGATGGCTTTGCGCTGTTCCTCCATCCTCTGAAGCATGTACAGGGTGGAATTCCACCGAGTTACCACCTCTTGCTTAAGTTGGTGGCAGGGCAAGTTAAACTGCTCTTGGAGCTGCTGTAATCTCCTACATGCTGTGGCTGAATGCCTGAAATGGCCTGAAATTTTACGGGCCACCGAAAGCATCTCCTGCACCTCACGGTTATTTCGTAGGAAGCTCTGCACCACCAAGTTGATGGTGTGAGCAAAACAGGGAATATGTTGGAAATCACCCAGCTGTAATGCTCGCACTATATTGTTGGCGTTATCTGAAATGACATACCCTGGGGAGAGTCCGAGTGGTATAAGCCATGCATCAATCACATCTCTCAGTTTGCGTAACAAATTGTCAGCCGTATGCCTGTTAGTGAAGCCGGTGATACAAAGAGTGGCCTGCCTGTGACAAATGTTACGTAGTGGTGTACATGCTGCTGCTGTTCCTGCTGGTGAAGGTGAATGACCAACCCAGTGGGCTGTCACAGTCATATAGTCTTTGGTTTGGCCACTTCCACTTGTCCACATATCTGTGGTTAAGTGAACAGTGGGCAGAATGGCATTTTTCAGCGCAATCTCTACATTTTTACACACTTTTTGGTATAGTTGTGGAATAGCTTTACGGGAGAAATGGTGTCGCGATGGAATTCTGTAACGCGGACACAAAACCTCAATTAACTGTGAAAAACCAGCTGCGTTTATTGTGGAGATTGGACGCAGATCTAACACTAACATTGCAGCCATGGCGTCTGTGATTCGCTTGGCGACTGAGTGACTGCTGTCATATTTGCTTCCCCTCGCAAATGATTGTTTCACAGTTAATTGCTGAAATGTAGGACTGCTCATTTTATTAACCTGCCTCTGGGATGACGATTCACCCCCAGCAGCAGCAACAGCAGCAGCAGCAGGACTAACGCTTTCTTCAGAGGAATCAATAATAGTGCCGGAGTCATCCAGCCTTAAGTGGGATGCCGGGCTAACTCCGAGCGCTACTGAGGATATTGATGAGGATGGTGTGGTGGGTGTATTTTGTAGCCGTCGGTATGTCGGTGAGCGGAGGGTCTTAGCTGATGAGGAAGTGCTTGTATTCTTTTGGGAAGAACTTTCAGCTTTTCCCAACACTTTGCCATGAACTCTCGTTAAATGGCGTAACATAGACGAGGTTCCAAGATGGTTAAGGTCCCTCCCTCGACTGACTGTGGCTTCACATACACTACAAATGGCTATACAATTGTTGTCTGGATTTGGGTAGAAATAATTCCACACATAAGAAGTGGATTTTTTTGTTTTATTCCCAGGCATGACAATGGCCTTTTTCTTGTCACGTGCCAGAACTGCTGCCACTGGTGCAGGACTTACACAAACAACCTCATCCTCATCAACATCCTCATTAGCGCCCTCGTCGCCTACACAAATCTCCCCCTCATCCTCTTCTAATTCCAAAGTGGCATCCTCAATTTGGGTATCACCGGCTACACTCGGGCTATTAAGGCACACATCAGCAGAATGCTCACGATTAGACATCCCACTGTTGGATGGACTCTCCACAGGGATTGTTGTCATTTGTGAATCAGAGCAAATATTCTCCTGTAATGCCTCACTGTTATCTTGCAGCTCGGCTTTGATGCGTAACAGTAGTTGTGCACCAATTGTAGGCTGGGTAACTTTTTGGGATCTGCCACTAATAGCCAAAGGTGAAGGCCTCATTCTCTCTTTGCCACTGCGTGTGTAGAATGGCATGCTTGCAATTTTTTTTTTATCGTCACTTAACTTTTGCTCAGTTACACTTCTTTTTCGCTTCAATACAGTAAATTTTTTTTTGGTTTTTGTTTTTTGCACTAATTTGAAAACACTCTGTTGTTTGACATCGCCTTGGCCAGATGACGTACTGGGAACACTAACATCAGGACTGGTGACAGAACCTGGTTGCTCATTCAGATCATATGTGGACTGCTTTGAATCCATTCTGAGCGCAAACCACTGGGGAGTGCTAAAAATTATTTAGTAGATACTGCTGACAGTTATGACTTTTGACAGCCAGAAATATTAATGCACAATTAGGGAGGACACCCCAAAAGCACCGAGGAGTGCTAAAAATTATTTAGTAGATACTGCTGACAGATATGACTTTTGACAGCCAGAAATATTAATGCACAATTAGGGAGGACACCCCAAAAGCACTGAGGAGTGCTAAAAATTATTTGGTAGATACTGTTGACAGATATGACTTTTGACAGCCAGAAATATTAATGCACAATTAGGGAGTACACCCCAAAAGCACTGAGGAGTGCTAAAAATTATTTAGTAGATACTGCTGACAGATATGACTTTTGACAGCCAGAAATATTAATGCACAATTAGGGAGGACACCCCAAAAGCACTGAGGAGTGCTAAAAATTATTTAGTAGATACTGCTGACAGATATGACTTTTGACAGCCAGAAATATTAATGCACAATTAGGGAGGACACCCCAAAAGCACTGAGGAGTGCTAAAAATTATTTAGTAGATACTGCTGACAGATATGACTTTTGACAGCCAGAAATATTAATGCACAATTAGGGAGGACACCCCAAAAGCACTGAGGAGTGCTAAAAATTATTTAGTAGATACTGCTGACAGATATGACTTTTGACAGCCAGAAATATTAATGCACAATTAGGGAGGACACCCCAAAAGCACTGAGGAGTGCTAAAAATTATTTAGTAGATACTGCTGACAGATATGACTTTTGACAGCCAGAAATATTAATGCACAATTAGGGAGGACACCCCAAAAGCACTGAGGAGTGCTAAAAATTATTTAGTAGATACTGCTGACAGATATGACTTTTGACAGCCAGAAATATTAATGCACAATTAGGGAGGACACCCCAAAAGCACTGAGGAGTGCTAAAAATTATTTAGTAGATACTGCTGACAGATATGACTTTTGACAGCCAGAAATATTAATGCACAATTAGGGAGGACACCCCAAAAGCACTGAGGAGTGCTAAAAATTATTTAGTAGATACTGCTGACAGATATGACTTTTGACAGCCAGAAATATTTATGCACAATTATGGGGGACACCCCAAAAGCGCTGGGGAGTGCCAAATATGAAGAAAAAATAATAAACCTCTATCCTTCTCTCTGCACTAGCGATTTTGGTTAGAGCAATTGCAAGAACAATATTGTATTCTCTGTCCCTGCTCTAATTAGCCTATGACTACACCCTGCTCTCTCCCTCTGTCAAATGGCGATGGATTGCTGTGGAGGCGTGTATTTATAAAGTTGAAGTATCGCGAGAACCGAGCCCCGAGATCCGACGACGTCACAATGACGTTCGGCCTCGATTTGGATTCGGAATGGGCGGGAGAGTACCGAGCTGCTCAGCTCGGTACTCGGATACCCAAAGTTCGGGTGGGTTCGGTTCTCGGAGAACCGGACCCGCCCATCTCTACTTTCAAGTGTAGTGTTTATAACATCATTACACCAACAGGTAAAAATCCTTTTAATTGAGATAATGGAGCCACAAAGGAAATTGCACATATGTAATGCCCGCACAATGTTACTGGCTTTGTCTGACACCACAAATCCCCAGGAGAGTCTAAGTGGGTTAAGCCACTGAGAGATTATTTCCCTCAGTTTCTGGACTGATGCACCACTGGACTCAGCAAGGACACAGCACTGGACTGATGCACCACTGGACTCAGCAAGGACTTTTTTGATTTTTTTTTTATATTAATTTAAAAGGATTTTTGTAGAATTTTTCTTTTTTTTTCTTTTTATGGAAGATTTTTTAATACTTTTGAAATAAATATAAACTTAGCAGAACAAAGCACAGGACAAAACGCACCGCTGGACTCAGCAAGGACAGAGCACTGGACTGATGCACCACTAGACTCAGCAAGGACAGAGCACTGGACTGATGCACCACTGGACTCAGCAAGGACAGAGCACTGGACTGATGCACCACTGGACTCAGCAGGACAGAGCACTACCAAAAGCCCCACTGGACTCAGCAGGACAGAGCACAGCACAGCACAGCACAGCACGAGAAATAGCAGGACAGAGGACCACCTAACACACCCTCCCTCTTCCCTGATCAATACCCGAGTGAAGATGGCGGCGGCAAGCGGGGAATTTAAAGGTTCCGAGTATCGCGAGATCCGACAGCGGGATTATGACTCAGAGCCTCATTTAAAGTTTCGGAATCGGCGGGAATACCCGGACAGTGCTCGGATCTGACTTGGATCCGCACTGTTCGGGGGGGCTCGGATTCCAGGAATCCGAGTGCGCTCATCCTTACCTGACAACAAAGGTTCTGTTCATCGGGTGAGCAGAATATAAAGAGACCTTTGTGTGGAGTGGTGTTCTGTTCTGATTAAGAGCAGGTGATAAAGAGACATCACAGAGTATACTTGGCAGGTATACTCGAAGCGAAAATAACAGGTTTTCGCGGCATTTCCAAATATTAATCACAAAGCTTACTGATAGTTAGTATCCGTAAGCGGTGCGATCGGACCACATGGTTGATTTAGTGCAGCCGTGATTGCGACTTGGGAGATGTGGGAGGAAATACACTGCAACCACTGATATTCTTGATTGATATCAGTTGCTAACAGTGGTAAAGTACTCAAACTAGGAAAGGCATTGATAAGGGGACGTACCTGTTGAAAACGTCCACAGGGCATTAGAGATCTCTAGCGGTGATTGTAGCAACAGGGTTGAAATTGTTTGCTGGAAGGAACAAATTATTGCGGTATATCTGTGTTCCACAAACAACAAGGGTATTATTTGGTGGAAGGAACAGAGCATTGCGGTGTGTCTGTGTTCCACATAAAAGAGTATTGTTCAACGTGGGTGCTAAGCATACGCTAGAGATGGCCAATGTACTGCCTAAAGAAGGCCTTATTGATTCAGCGGGATTTTTCATGTGTAAAAAATATGGTGCATAAGCAACTGTGTATTGTGACACGTGGGTCGAAATGACCAAAGATTGTGATAGGCCTTTCCCAAAAATAGGGAGTTTTAATGCAGAGGTACTAAATAACATAAAAGATAATGATTGTTTAAAGTAGTGGCAAATGGAAGGTAACACGTGGCAGAGCAGCGAATGCACAGCGGAAGTAAGTGTGGCGAAAAACACGTGCACAGCGGAAATAAGCGTACCAGAAGTACAGCCAATACCAAAAATGTGAAAACTGTAACTAGTAACTTGTATGTTGTTTTAAGTAATGTTAAAAGTAATGTTTCAGGACAAAGAAGAGGAACAATCCCACCAGCAGGGGCAGCGGCTGAAAGTAGTGAGAATAATGTAAAGGTTAACACAGGGGAAGACATCCATGGTACTGCAGCAGCAATTTCAGCAACTAGTTATAGTGATTTGGTAGACTTGCATCCTGTCTGCACAACAGCAGTTCCCAATGGGAAAGCGGACAGAGATAGTGATGTTCCCTTAAAACATGTAGCAAAGCATGATCCATGCACTAGGTCTGAAACATTTTCAATTTTGTCTGATTTCCCTGATCCTAGGAAGGATTTGACCAAAATGTCAGAAGTTTATTAGATATTATGGTAATGTGTACGAGCCAACTAATAACGATTGGCGAGTATTATTGAAGACCTGCCTTCCTCTCAATACTGATATACAAATGTTCATTAAGGATTGTATGTTGGAGGAGGATGAATCCTTAACCGAGGATGATAATCAGGACAATATTGGACATATAATCACACAGTTGGCCATATATTTTCCAGTGATAGTGGACTGGAGTAAAATTTTTACTATCAAGCAAAAAGATAGTGAAAATGCAACAGACTATTTTTGCAGAGCTCTTATAGCAATGGGCAAATATACTGGGGTACCAGACATAAAAGATAATGTACACTACAGAGAAGTTGCTGTTAAAGTTCTAATGGATGGCCTCAGGGAAAATTTGAAAACAAGGGTGCAAACTTTATTACCGAACTGGAGAGGGATCACTGTAAGTGCTCTCAGGGAGTCAGCTATAGGACATGATAGAAGTATGAATAAACAGAAAGAGACACTTAGTGATAGGGTAATGATGGTAAGTATCCCAGCACTGGAGGGTCTGCACACCCAACCACTAGCATACAACCCACATAATAAGAAACATAGAATAATCAGGTGTTTCAAGTGTAACGAAGAAGGGCATTTCGCAAGAGAATGTAAAAAGGAAAAAACACAGAGTGATAGGTTAATGATGGTGAGTATCCCAGCATTAGAGGGACAGCACACACGACCACAGTGTAATAACACCTGGGATAAAGAAAAGAAACCACATGAGTTGAGGAAGTGTTTTCAATGCAATAAAATAGGACATGACAGGGACGTGTTTTTACTGCCGTAAGAAGGGACACATGAGTAGGAACTGTGTAGAGAGAAGAATGGATACCTGGGTTGGAAATCACATAGACATTGTCACTCACCGGACCGTGAGTGCCTCTTCCCGGACATTTAGGAACCGTGGCCGTCCTCCATCCTGAGGGTCTGCGCATGCGCAGCCCTTTCCTATACTTCAGTGTATGTCCCTTTAACTCAATTGGCAGATCAGGCAACACTCCCTATATTAAGCACCTGTGGTCAACACCACGTGGCCTGTTCTTGGAGTCTCATTCCCCATGAGTCTCTGAAGGTGTTCCTATGTTTCCTCGTGTATTCAGCGCTGCTGATTCCTGTGGTTTCCAAACCACTTCTACCTCTGTGGTTTCCAAACCACTTCTACTACTGTGGTTTCCATACCACTTCTACCATCAACTGTATCATCGTGACTGTTTGCTGATTCCTATCCGCTGCCTCCGTGCACTACAGTCTTCTATACCACTTCAACGCTATCATATTCCATTGTTACTGTTTGCTGATTCCTACCCGCTGCCTCCGTGCACTACAGCCTTCTCTCCACATTCACTCACCTGTTCATCATCAAGTCTGTGAGCTGATTCCTATCCGCTGCCTCCGTGCACTACAGTCTCCAGCTCGTAACTCGTCTGTGTTCATCATTGTGACTGTTTGCTGATTCCTACCCGCTGCCTCCGTGCACTACAGCCTTCTCTTCACATTCACTCACCTGTTCATCATCAAGTCTGTGAGCTGATTCCTATCCGCTGCCTCCGTGCACTACAGTCTCCAGCTCGTAACTCGTCTGTGTTCATCATCGTGACTGTTAGCTGATTCCTATCCGCTGCCTCCGTGCACTACAGTCTCCAGCTTGCAACTCGCCTGTGTTCACCATCGTGACTATTAGCTGATTCCTATCCGCTGCTCCTGTGCACCTCAGCCTCATCTCATCTCTCCTGTGTTTCCTCGAGACTGCTGCTATTATTACCATCTGCTTCTCTTCGTGATCAACAGCTCCTGGTCTACTCTGCTCTCCCGTGTTCCATCGCTATTGGTACCTGTTGGTTGCTACTGGTTACCTCCGTGTGTCCGCAGAGCCCTGCTGCTGCTGTCAGCGCTATCGTCCACCCGCTGCTGATCCGCTCTCCACGCCTTCCTGTGTCCTGCTGGTCTCTACCCTCCTGTCAGCATTGGATTCGTATCTCATCAGCTACTCCTCTGCTAGATCATCTCCATTCTCCTGGGTCCTCCATGAGTCCAGTTCCACGTTCTACTGATTCCTGTAGATTCGTGTCCCTGTTGGTCTACTTACCTGTGCGCTGCACCTACTAGACTCTTCCTCCAGGGACTTCTCATCCTGCCGGCCTCCTGCCGCTCAGGTATCGCTGCACTCCTATCTGACTGCCTACTTCTGAACCACGGTATGCATACTTCTCATTGACTGTGCTGGTGTGTTGCATACCTTGCTGGACTGTGTTGGTTCTCCTCTGGAGTCTGCTATCCGCTGAGTCTATTGCCATCATTGACTGTGTTATCTTGTGCTGGATTACTTCAAGAGACTTTCTATATTTGCAGACCTGTTCAGTCATGTATATATATTGTGCATATTATTGTGGATCGTGTTTAAGGTGCCCGTGTACATCCTGTGTTGCAGTCTCTCCCCGTACACCTCCTCACATATATATTCAGTGGTACAACTTGCTGACGGCAGACCACTGATCCCTGTTTCTTGTATCACCTGTTCCAGTATCCTCTCACATAGCAGTGGTACAACTTTCTATCGCAGACCACTGACTACCCGGATACCTCCACTTGGATTCCATTCCTTCACTCAGACAGCGGTACCACTTGCTATCCGCAGACCGCTGACTCTCATCACCTCCTCGTTGCTGTTGGACATTCCTCCTCACTATAGCAGTGGTATAACTTGCTATCGCAGACCACTGACTACCTTTCACGTGTCCTTGTCCATACAGTTCCTCGTGTATTAATACTTCCATATTACCAGTGCTGCTAGTCATAGACTTTCCTGAGCATCTCATCATCTACCATTGCCTGTTCCGTGATCACCCTGCTACCAGAGTACACTATTACCATCTACATTGCTCTGGTAAGCCTACCACCTGGTGATCCCTGGGTAAAGACTCCTAGTGCCCGTGACAGACATCCACAAAGGAGGCGTACACTTCTCTCAGAGGTTCCCCAACAATTGATTGCACACCCTGTAACAACTAATACTTTGGGGGAGAACTATAGCCAACTCTAGAGTACAGGTTAGACCTGTAGTCCTACAACCAGACAAGGTAAAGGTTAAAACTGTGGTAAGTATTAATGTGAAAGTTTAGAAAGAAACTTATTTAAAAGGTAATCTTTGTTGATTTTGTTTGTTTGTTTTATGTTGTCACATGTTTGCTTTCCTAAATCGCTGGCCGATGGTAAAGAATGAGAATGTTTGGTTTGTTTGT
Organism: Mixophyes fleayi; assembly: GCF_038048845.1. Taxonomy (NCBI): domain Eukaryota; kingdom Metazoa; phylum Chordata; class Amphibia; order Anura; family Limnodynastidae; genus Mixophyes; species Mixophyes fleayi. The sequence continues at coordinate 230,036,175 of NC_134404.1, read as the reverse complement.
TGTTTAAAGATAACTATCTCGTCTTTTCTTCACAGATAAAGGTATACGAAAGAAATATAGACTTAGTGTTTAAAGGGATGAGGTAGAAAAATAGAAAGATTACTCTTAAAAGACTAATTAACAATAGACAATTGGAACACTCTTTGTTTTAAGCTGCAGTGTCTCATGATAATTTGTTTGGCTGAGAATCATTATCCAACAATGAAGTATGTACACACTTTGCTCCAAAATATCGTTTTATGTATCTCAGATGAGTCATCAACAGTTAATTTTTACATTTCTTTATCATAAGTTAGGAAAGTCCGTTGAAAAGGTATGTAGTCAATGTGATACCAAGTTCTTAATGAACAAATGACAGACGACACTGGATTGCACGGTTAAGACCCCCTAGTCAAGTATTGGGAGGGGTCATAGTTAGCAAATAGCTAAGGGGAGCAGTGGAATGAATACAGCCATTTTCCCATAGAGTCCAATCCAGCTGTCATTTTTGCTGTAAAATCTCCCTTTCTACATGTATGTTTGTATTCAAATCTTTGTATTCCCATTATTCATTGCTTTCTTATTTCTCATTCTTTACACAAATGCTAGTACCCCTCTATCTTTCTTTTTCTCTCTCTCTCTTTCTCTCTCTCTCTCTCTCTGCGCTGGTAGAGATAAAATCAGACACAGTCTCATCAATGGGGCTAAGACATATTTTTTTTACATAAGACAAATTCAGAGATACACACACTAGATTGACATGAGTCACAGAAACAGTCAAGGGTTTTGTTTTCATGTGTATAGAAACTGCTGATTTTAAGCAGAAAGGTTCTGTTGTGGAAATATGATTCATGTTTTATCGATTGAATGTCTGTTTTGTTTTTTTGTTTTATGATTCGTGCCTCCTGTACAAAAATGTGCCTTTATATGGATGCACAAAGGGTGGATAGGAGATTGCTGGAGGTTAGGCATACAGATATGCATCTCTGTATAGAACATTGGAGTAGGATTTATACCACAAGATACAACATAATGCGAAACCCTAGAAAATGTAGAATTTTCGTGTTTTATATTTTTCACTGTTAGACAGACATGTACTGGATACTGTTATATTTGAAGAAAGTGTTATAGTAATAGACCCCTTTGTCCTCCTAACATAGTCAAGTAGCTGAATGTGAGGTACTGAGAATGACATGTGATTTGGTAGAGGGAAAATCGATTGATATAAATTGGTCTTCAGCATTTTTCTAGTCTAGGGGGCGATATTGAGTTGACTGAGAAATCTTTGTATAGCAATACCAGCACATGATTAGGACACTACATAGAGGACTTTATACAGTGACACAGTTACCAACTGAAGTAACTGCTAGTAAAGTCCACACTTACACACACAACCATACATGGCTGTCACACCAGGGCGAACATAGCTGTCAAATAGACAGCAGGGTTTTATGTGACAGTTAACAAATCTATGTTTTGTTTTGTTTTTCGTTGTATTGTTTTAGTTTTAAAATGTGAACACACACACACAAACATGCACACATACACATATTGGTTAATATATGAAGATTTGTGTTACCTGAGGAATAAACTGTCTGGAAGGTGAAGAGATGTGGTGAGGAGTCTGGTGGACTCTGGAAAGATGGACAAGGTAGACCAGAAGCTCCTAGAGTGTATCTCCCAGTCCCAGAGGAGTCAGCAAATGGTCTGGCTCAGCTGGGTACAGAAGGTATGTGCAAGCTGGTAAGAGTATATTGGGGTGCACCAGATATTTTGTCTCAAGCTAGTAGGACGGCAACGTCCTATCTTGATTAAGAGAATGTCAGGAAAATGATACCAATAGAGCCACCCCATATCCCTCCTGCTGATGGGTTTTCCTCCAGGTAAAACAAATACACGTCATCCAATTAGCACCATGCAGGATCCTCAAGTATACACTGGTGTACCAATGAAATATGTCTGGGTAAAGGTATATTGAAATGTGTCTTATGTATTACTGTGTCATACTCAAAGCTTTTGTTATTCAATGTGATAGTCCTAGAGTTATAATAGATGATAGGGGTATTCATGTTATTAATAACAGATGTATAATGTATGAGTAGTGGTAACAAATCACATACTTTCAATTAGCCATAAACCAGTGTGAACATAAAGTAACGGTACTCGGTAGTACGAATTGAATAGAATAAGAGTTGGAACTTGATTGAAGGGACTGATAGCTTCGGCCACTAGTCCTTTCCCGCTACCAAAAGATCACTCCTGGGCAGACTCTTAACCTGTCAGTTTTTGAAATGTTCTTGACCACTCGTGAGATGAGATTGTAACTGGGAGGCTAGGTTAGACCTTGAGAGAAGGTAAATAGTGAGACAGTAACCAAGAACGTCCAAAACACTGTTTCCTGAAAGGTCACACTAACTGTCAGGATGTTGGATCGGGAGAGTAAATTGTGGAACAGAAAATTCTTAGGCTCAGGTTATTTGACAGACAGGTACCAGGTGTAGGCTACAAGCATCACGGCTTCAAGGGTAGCAGAGACACACTGGTGCCCATTCCACCCACTGCAAAGGGGCCAACACTCAGAGAAGGGTCCAAAGGCACTCATGAGTCTGTTCTGGAAGGCCTCGAATGCAGTTAGTAGCACCTGAGCCAAAGGCTAAGACTGTTGTCCAGCATAAGGTTGTAGTTTTCCTGTTTTGTGCTCTCATATTTCATTCCCTTCTCAGGACGGTTAATTCTTTTGATTATTAGCAGGTGACAGAGGCTGGTTCAGGTAATGATAAGGAGGTATTGGGGATGAAGGAGAAGTTAGTAGCATAATCGGTCCAGCCAATTACTCTATTCAATTCAGGGGTAAAGGAAAATTTGGAAACCTTGGAGCTTGGAGAATTTATAGTAAAAGAAGAAGTCGTTTAGAGGATTAAGACTCTCTCTTATGATAACTTGTTTAGATCTACAAACAGCGTGGTCATACACCAAGGGGGACTTGTATTACATAACAATGAAACGTGGTACTGAGATCCTGCATATAACATCTTTAAGGTGATAGTTTATTATACTATCAAAGGGTGGAACTGTCGAAGTCGTATAATTGGATGAACGAAAGTATATTGGTTAATATTTTTTTGCCATGCGATTGCGATCCGTAAGCCACGTAACACGTGGCGTGGTGCGATCACACGGTAAAATACGCACGCACACACTCGCATTACAACATTTAGTTATTTATATAATTCATATTCATATTGGTTTCGTTACACTGTAATTTATGAGCAGATAGTATTTGGTTTATTAGTAGTATATATATTTATATAATGATTATACATACACTTCAGTAATATTCAAGGTTCAGGTTATAGGAAAGGTATCATGCCTAGTGTCATATTAAAGCCCTATTGTTCAGCAGCTGTCCGGTGCAGTCGGCGAAGAGATCGCACATTGCATACTTTAGTTATTGATATTAGGGCATAAATCTTTTTATGATGTTGGCTATGAAATGCTAATTGACTTAGTTGTAACTGGAGCATTGGGGAAGAAAGGAGCAGATCCCCTGGAGAGATTACCCCCCACCTTTGGATTCCTTAGATTGAATCAGCCTATGACCTGTTTACCCTGGACCCACCCAACGTCTGGACCTATAGAAACAATCTACGTCATCTCTATTGTTCTCTGTAACACTGACTGTGTATATATGATCATAGCTGTGCACCCAGCTCTCAGACTTCACTGATCACAGTATTCTAAGGTGAATCACTGTCCAGGGGTGCCTGTGGTTAGCGCAGCGTAGCGCAAGCTGTATGTATTTATCTTTTGGTATTGGTTGTACTGTACTGTATCATAATATAATAATTTATTGAATTGTTGACTATTTACATCTGCTAAAATAAATCACTTTGTGCGTTAGAAACACAATACAATCGCCTATGCAATGCTTGAAAACGATACAATTACTTTAATAGAATCTACTGTGATGCCTCTCCAATTAGGTAATGAGGTTTGCACTCTGGTTTTTAAATTTTCCCTAAGACCATCCATAAATACTCCTACAACTACCTCCCTGTGATGTGGGTCCTCACCTATGTTTGATATCCCAGTGAATCGTGTTATCGCTGCTATAGCTCTAGTGGAGTAATCTGATGCTGTTTCACTATCTTTCTGTTTAATGGTGAAAATTTTACTCCAATTTACTACTGGAAATTAGATGGCTAAATGTGTGACAATTTGTTCTATATTCTCTTGATTCACCTCATCTGTCAAGGTGTCGTCTCCCTCCAACAAACAATCTTTAATACATTTTTGTATGTTAGTATTGAGAGGAAGTCATGCCCTCAACACTACACGTCAATCCTTATTGGTTGGTTCGTGTGCATTTCCTAAGTCTTTAATAAACTTCTGACACTTAGCCAACTCTTTTCTAGGATCTGGGAATTCAGTCATAATGGAACGTAATTCTGATTTAGGCCAAGGACAATGCATTGTAACATTTCTTAAAGGAACTACACCATGCTTATACGCCTTCCTATTGGGAACTGATAATGTGCGGACAGGATACGTACCCACCGGTTCACTATCTTCAGAATTAACTACAGGAGTAACTACTTCAGTACTTTGGATGTTATCCCTCCTAGTGGTCACACTACTCTTACCTATCTCAGCCATTGCCCCCTTTCCATACTTACGCTGAACCTCTAGCATATTAACAGCATGGGCAATGGCTGAAATTACAGTGGGTTCATCCTCTTCTTCAGAAACACTTGTTTTAATCTGACTTAAAACAGGATATAACTTAGCAAATTCCTTTTTTTCACTTTTAATAATGGCTGTACTTACTCCTCCAGCATAGGGTGGCGGGGGCGCGCTTGCGCTGAGTTCTCCACGCTTCTCAACGGCTACTTCCACTGAGCGCGCGCTTTTCGCCACTCCTACTTCCGCTGTGCACGCGCTTCCCTGTCATGTGTTGCCTTCCATTTGCCACAATTTCAAACAATCATTATGTTTATTTTTCACTTTCGTTGACTTAATCAACCACACTTTATCTTTTACATTATTTAGTACCTCTGCATTAAAACTCCCTATTGTTGGGAAAGGTCTAACACAATCCTTGGTCATCTTGACCCACGTGTCGCGATACACAGTTGCGTATGCACCATATTTCTTACACATAAGAAATCTTGCTGAACCAATAGGCCCTTCCTTAGGCAGTACCTCAGCCATCTCTAGCGTCTGCTTAGCACCCATGTTGAACAATATCAATATCTATGCGGACCACAGACAATACCGCAGTACTCTGTCTCTTACGCAAACACTTTCAACCCTTTGCTACAAACAATCTACCGCTAGAGATCTCTAATGGCCGTGGACGTATTTCCTCAAGCCGTGTCCACTCGCTTCCTCACGCACCAGACGAGGACCCCTAACACAGAAATATCACAATGGGCCACAGGGCTATCAGCTCCCCCACCAAATCTGTTGAGTTTATTATCCCTGGTAGCGCAAAGTCGATACAATCAACCTGCCTTTCCAATATAATTCCTCCTAGCTGCTCTCACAATTCACAATCACGGTTGTCCTTACCGTGCGGTCAGATCGCTCCGCTTACTAACACTAATTATCAGTAAACCATGCGATCTATTGGGCGCGCTTTGCGAAAACCCCCTTTGTTTTCGCCCTCGGTATACCTGCCCCGTATACCGTCCTTCAGTTGGGCAACCTGCCTCGTCAGACAGCAACTGAGCACAATCAACAATAAAACAGTGTATCTACGTCACAAAATCACACAATATACACCTTTTCTGCGCAGAAAATCAAAAGTTCCCAACAACAGTAATAACGTTTCAGAGGTTTTCACAAGTGCTTATACTATGCATGTATAATAACTTTCAAAACGATTGTTTAAACACGTGGCAAATCTACCGGAAGTTCACAAACGCTAAGCAATACGATATATTAAAACGCAATATGACAATAAAAAGAAACAGTTTTCTCTTTTGTCCCTAGATTCAAGTTAGCGCACCTTCAGATTATGCAAAACGGACATTCGGTTTCACACAAAAATCAGGTTTTGAACACAATGAGTTCTCTCCCCGTATATGACGCGTCTCCACCCTTTGTTGTGGAACCGAAATCCGTTGGTCTTGCATATCGTCCGGTAACGTAACCTCCGCACGAGCCCCCAAATTGTTATGCACGTTTTGTCGCTATCCAATAACGATTGTCGAATCTCAATTTGTGTTTCCAACGCACAAAGATTTATTCTCAAAAAGTAGCAGAATAATTCAAGCGAAATAATAATAAGTATAGCCGTTACTTATCGCAGGCGCTCTGGATCCAGTGAACAGTCATTCAGGTCTGAAGTCTGTGGTCAAGATGACTGACATTAGATGAAAAGCTCCTGCTTATATGCAAACAGAAATACAGTAAAACAATGCAGATGGTGTGGCTTGCTTCTATTGGTCCAGGCTTCAGGAAGGTCCAGGGGGTTGCAGATCACAGGCTAGTTCAAACTAAAGAATCCAAAGGTGGGGGTCATCTCTCCAGGGGATGTGCTCCGTTCTTCCCGCCAAGACTCCAGTTTCAACTAGTCCATTAGCATTTTATAGTCAGCATCATATTAAAGGTTTATTCCCTAACATCAATAACTAGAGTATGCAATGTGCGATCTCTTCGTCGAATGAACCGGACAGCTGCTGATGAATAGGGGTTTAAAATGATATCAGACATGACACATTTCCTTTAACCTGAACCATAGGTTTTACTAATATGCATATAACTTATAATATTAAACATGAATACTACTATATTTCGACATAAATGACTATGTGTTGCAACTACAATTAATGTGTACTATTTACAACTGTATATGTTTGTGCAAATGTGTGTAAAAGTGTAGAAACTGTTCATTGCCACGTGTTGCGGCTGGATACGCCCTTCCACGCCGTAGCGTGCTCCACGCATATCTTCGGACAAAGGCAACCAAGTTTGTTTGATATTAATTGAAATTACTTTATCCAATTTGCTAACTTCGACAGTGGGGAGCAGCAGCAGAGAGGACATCAGGAAAGAAGACAGCAGAACATGAGGAAGAAGGTAAGTAAAGGAACGGAGAGTAAAGGGGGGCACAGAGAGAGAAACGCTGAAGGAGGGGAGGGGGACACAGAGAGAGAGAGACGCTGGAGGAGGGGAGGGGGACACAGAGAAAGAGACGCTGAAGGAGGGGAGGGGGGCACAGAGAGAGACGCTGAAGGAGGGGAGGGGGAAACAGAGAGAGAGACGCTGAAGGAGGGGAGGGGGACACAGAGAGAGACGCTGAAGGAGGGGAGGGGCATCACAGAAAGAGAGACGCTGAAGGAGGGATGGGTGACACAGAGAGAGAGACACTGAAGGAGGGGAGGGGGACACAGAGAGAGAGAGGGAGAGAGAGAGACACTGAAAGAAGGAAGAAGGACACAGAGAGAGGCTCTGAAGGAGGGGAGGGGGAACACAGAGAGAGAGACGCTGAAGGAGGGGAGGGGGACACAGAGAGAGAGACACTGAAGGAGGGGAGTTGGAAAGAAAGAGAGAGATGCTGAAGGAGGGGAGGGCAGGGGCGGGCTGGCCGCTCTATCAGACCGCTATTAGAGCCGAGGGGTAGGCCGGCCGGCCGCCCCCCGGATGCAATATATCTCCTTTTTACCATCAATGACGCGGCTGCATCCCATGTGATGAGATGCGGCCGTCTGTGTGCCCCCCGGCCATCCCTCTCCCAGCCCGCGCCTGAGAGGGGGAGAGGGGGAGACACAGATTGAGCTGGCAAAGAGGGGGACAAAGAGTGTGAGATGTCGAAGAGGGGGACACAGAGTATGAGATGGTGAAGGGGATACAGAGTGATATGGTGAAGGGGCGCAGTAATATGGTGAAGGGGCACAATGTGATGGTGAAGGGTTCTAAATACATCTTACGTCATTTTGACCCAACTACTTAAAAAACGGGACTACCCGGTAATTATTTTGGCTTAGGAGTGCCTTGGAAAAATTATGGTGACCCTAAAGGTGCCTCGAGCTCAGAAAGTTTGTGAACCACTGGGCTAGCATGAGCGATAGCAGTCCTGTCATCTGCAGTGACCTTTTGATGTTTACAGTGACGTCCCATTATCTTTCTGCTCTAGATTCTATAAGCAAGGGTGGGAGGGTTAATGAGGCATAGAGCACCTCAAAATTGGTCTCAGTGGATTTAAATACTTTCATTCAGTGAGCAAAGTGAAAGTTTAGAAGTGAATTTAGAAGTGAAGAATTTGAGAGTTTTACAATTATCTATTTATTAAGATCTGTTTATTAAGATGCGATCAGCCATAAAAATGGAGAAAACTGTGCATAATTTATGAAGGATTCAATGCAGGAAAAATCATAGATTTCTCCTGTCATACCCCAGTTAACATTTGTTAAGGCAGTCCCCATGTTCAGGGGCGGATCTAGAATTTTTTTAGGGGAGTCGTCATTTAGACCCCGCCCGCTTCTTTACTTTTATCAATATACTGCCAGCAGCCGCACACTGCTGCAGGTCCCTGTCGGCAGGCAGAGTATGCTGCCCGGCGACTCTAATTGTGTTTAAAACACAATCAGAGCGACCAGGCAGGATTCTCTGTTGCCAAACATCCCTGCTAGGGGGGCGACGGGCCAGATCGCCCACCCCTGCCTATATATTTATATGGGGTCTGCGAAGTTCTCAAATTCATTAAGCTTTGAAAAGCTTTGCTTTGCCCTGAAAGGTAATGTCATCTCAGGATGGCATTACATCAATGTGCAAAGCACCTTCTCCATTCACTGGCAGCGCTAGGCTTACAGTAAATAGACAAAACAGTACGTGGAGGAGGGGAGACTTCGCCGGGGCTTCCAGAACAGGCCCGGCATGGTAAATTTCAGTGGTGTTTAAATATGCATTGCTGTAGTTTGCAGCAATAAATATTGATTGACACTGCATTACTTCAATAAATATATTGCTATGTCAGTATGAGAAGTGGTGGTATTGGCATACCACTGTATACATCCCCACTTCAACCACTCATTTCATTATATTACTCTGCATAGTCTCATCAAGTGAAACAATGTATAGTCCCCATTTGCCATGGAAATGTTTTACTCCTTTTTCAATATCAGAGAGGGCTGATCTGTCAAAGTGCAGCAGGTCCTTGTGAAAATGTATTTAAGATCAAAGAGAACATGTAGCATGAGGGTTTGATAAAATAAATAAATATCTAAAATCGAATGAAAAATTTAAAGAAAAGTGTTATTAAACAATGACATTTGAAATACATTTAAATATGTGAGCATTGGTGGTTCAGTGGTAGAATTCTCGCCTGCCACGCGGGAGGCCCGGGTTCGATTCCCGGCCAATGCAGCAGTACTTTTAGATTTTTTTTTATCTCACAGTTTTGACTTTTATATTTGCATTCTATATGTAATGAACGTGTTAATGTATTAGCTTTTTGTAAAATAGACACGTATATAAATTTTGTTATAGTTAAATGATTATAACACTAGGTTCGGACTGCTGTAGAGAGACCCCGACAAGGAGGATGAGCTATAGACGTCACATTAACTGGGTTGGCGGTCAGGACGGAAGTGACGTTTCTGGTTCGGTTTGAATGTGTGAGGAGGAGGCGATATGGAGATCAGATCTCAGCAAGACAGAGTGTAATCCAGGCACCCTTCATAGCTGCTTCCAAGTCACCTTACTCTGGAGCCTGATCCCATTGACAAGGACGTGGCCGGGGACAGAAGCGAGCTGCTGCTATAGGTAGTAATTGTTGATGTTACACACATCCAGCTACACCTGTTCTGCACTACTACTCTCCACCTCTTTCCTTGTATTGTTCATCTGTCTTGTTCTGATCACGGACATTCTGTCCATGTAAATAATGAGTTACCTGCGGATGTTAGGAGGTGCATAAGTTCATCTCGTTCTGTGTTTGTGAAGGACAAAAACATGTAGATAAATGAAATCTACCCAACATTACGCTATGAGTTGTTTGGTAAAAGTTACCTGCAGAGACCTAAATAATTTCACAACTATAGACAGCGGGAGAAGCCAATTATTATCCTGGTGTGGAATAATTTAGGGCTCGGCAGCATGTGTAATATTTATGTGTTATCAACGCAAAGGCAGTGACAGTACTAATTTGTGCGGTTCTAGTACTAACATTTTCTTTTGAGATATTGCTAAAAGCCATTATATGTGCTTGAGTTAAGCTGTGTGGTAATGTTCTCACACAATTATTGTTGGCACATGATAATAGATCAGTAAAATACGTGATTAAAATTGGTTGCCCTCAACAACACTGCAATGTATGTTTCTGTGCTTTCTGAAAATACTATTTAAAACTCTACTAATGGAAATATGCATAACTGAATGAGTCAAATATACCTATACTGCACTCAGGAAATCTTGAAAATAATGATGTGTACAGTGTTAATGATAGGTGTTACAGACATCTCCAGATGACGCGTCATCTACAGTTAGTAATGAAATGCTAAATACATAACGTTTTTTGTTTAAAGTATTTGATGTGGTGTGAAATGTTGTTTATACTTTATTTCTATAATATCTAGCATTGCACTTCCAATCTTAAATATTCCTTACTTTACTGTTATTTTGTCACGTCATATTAGCACAATTGTTGTGGCCTTGATAGACTGTAGTCTAAAAGTTGGTAACAGAAGTTTGTCAAACAATTTGTGTTGCTTTTATCTTTTTAACTTTGTGATGAAGTATCTGCTTTTGTGGCTGTGAAGTAAATTACCTCACGATTTATACCTTGTAACTCATATTAAAAAGTACATAATGGTGTACTCTCCATTGTACGTAAAGGCATAGTGCATGTATTTATTTCAGCTTCCACTGGTGCCTTCCTGAACATTTACTAAGTTGGAATAATAAGGCCCTTAGCTTTCCCTTGAACCCTAAGTGCTGGATTTGGTGCTGAATTTATGGATAAGCCAGCAATAATCTGTTCATTCATTATGTGGTTTTTGGTCTGATTTGGATTTTTTGATGTATTTTTATGCATACTCTCCCCGAAAACCTTTTGAGTAGGAAGCGTTCAATAGCAATATCACACCAATAAAAAGAGTATTTTTTTTCAACCTCGGTATTTATAGTATTTAATTCAATGTTAACAGGGAATGTCACTTTTTCCTAATTCTTTTTATATAATACTATGTAAACAAACAAGAAGATACAAAAAAAAATTGCCTGCAATTATAGAACATTGAATATGTGGCACTAATAGCAGAAAAGCATTGGATGTAGTGGTTGTGAGTCTGAGGACTTCAAATGTCCTTACTGTAGAAGGGTGTATGCGACTTATTTTAATTTTTAATCTTAAAATGTAAACTAAGCAAAATTTTACAAAATACATTTTTACTCTTTCTCTGCCATAGTCTATGCCCCCCAGTGAGATCACACCTGTCCCATGTCTCTAGGCCACAATCTTAAATTGCTGTATTGAGAGATAATTATTACACATGACAGGGCATAGGTTATGCTATGCATCAGGGGAGGGCTAGCAAATTTTAGCCCCGGGGAGGAGGAGGTGGGGTGGTCTTCGTCAAGGTTCGGCAGCCTATTTTAAAAGAGAAAAAAAATGCAGGTGGTCCAGTGACCTAGCCCAGGGTAGCCCACTATGGGACTGGCCCCGGGGGATAGATACCCCCCAGCCCAGTCAGCCCCTGGTCATCAATTAATGTGAATGAAAAAATAATAAATTAATTCAAACATCTGATTTGTTCTTTTTTTATTAAGCATCTCTTTTGAAAGGTACCCATGCATAAGTTTTCTTAAATGCCAGCTTTATCTATTTTGTAAAAAGTGCTGTTCCAACCACCAAGCATTAAAGGAAAAGTCCTTTTGTTTTTTTTTTTTGTTTTCTTTAGTTGTTAATATGCAAAATTTTCCCAGATGGTTTGTTTTGCAAATATAACCCCTATCCTTCTCTACATTTGTTTGCTAGATATTCTATACTAGAGCATTGGGGGCAAACAAAGATTTCCAGAGAGGTTTCTCTATATGTGGTTCTATATATCATCGTTGGCATGTATTTACAAGGCGCCACTGATTATGCAGCACTGTATAGCAAAAGTACATCAATACAAAACAAAATACATACAGTAGTTATACATAAATACGATAATACATAAACCAGATAATACCTAATTACAATAAAACAAATACAACAATATATGAAGCTAAAATAGTAAATAGCACAATACAGCATACTATATGTAGCATACAATGTAACTGGGACATACAGACAGGACCAACATGAGACATAGGGTAGAGAATGCCCTGCCCATGGGAGCTTACAGACAACATTCTGAGGAGACCATTTTACAGTCTTTTGAAAATGCACTAAGAGAGACTAATTTTGTGATTTGGAGTGAAACTGGTGTTGGTTGGGGTTCTGAGAAACATGCCACCCCCAGTAAGCACCTGGGAATGTATATGGAACCTCTGTAGTGCAAGAAGGGGGCAGGCAAATAGAATAATCAATCTACTGATGATCCCCAACACCTCATTTAACCAATGTCGGCAGTTTGATGATCTGATTACTGCAAATAGAATTTGTAAATTTGACAGAAGATTGTGTACGCCTGGTGCCTTTAAGATAGAGACACTGCAGTAAAGGCAAGTACTAGATACATTCTACAGATATACCTAACAAATAGTTATACATAGGATAGGGGTTATAGACATATTATTTGCTATTTTGTATAACTTATTTAACTTTTACAAAAAAAAGTCCAGCAAAGTGTAATTTTTAAAATTATGTATTAGACATCTATTGCTAAAAGAAGAAATATATGTTTATGCCACTTTTTAACCAAATTAATTTGAACATGATGGATTACATTTTCATTCCAGAATCACATTTTGTATATTCATTTCTTTTCAGGTTCCATTTGTTTTGTTTTTGTTAGAGTAACCTTTGATTAGATACCTGTATGATTAGTCTTAAATCACAATGAGTTTGGACTGGAACTGTGAATAAAGGAATGTCTGTGAAGCATGAGGCAATTATTTTCATTTACACTAGCATTGTTTCGTGGGAAGCTTTATGAGTGCCTGTACTCTAGTGGAGGCGGTCACATCTTTCTCATAAACATCCTGTATAGATACTTCCCTGATCCTGTTCATGCACGTTTTATGGGAGTGATGCAAAATACTGTGATGTTACCATGATCAAAATAAAGATAGGTGTAAACTGCGGCACTTAAAGAGAAACTGTCATAATGCCCTAGATTGTGTAATGCCTTAAGTGCTCTAAAAGGGACATATATGAAGATTTGAGCAATGGAAACTTAGGTATATTTGCTTATAAACACCCATCCGATTATTGCTTTTTAATGTACTAAAGAAACTTTTGAAGCTTGCAGGGACAGGAGAGTATTGTGTCTCTAACACATAACTAATCATAATACGCTATTCAAACATACTACAAAGAACACACACAGGCCTATCATGATATACATGTCAGCTCCTCACATTCAGATTATTGTAGTCCAATTCCCCTACACTACATTGGCCCTAATCATGTATCGGTCCGAACACGAAAAACCTCATTGTCCCACACCCTCTTCACTCAGGCACTATGAATACACAAAGAAACAAAGAACGCTCATCACTAAATCAGGATCTGTGATCATCGCCCATTGATAGTGCTATTGGTACTTTAAGTGCTAATAAAGTGGGAGCTGAGGGTGCTAGTGTGGGGAACTGTTTCATGTTATATTTGGGAGAGACAAAATCAATCCTTAATCCAACCTTTATAGAGGCATTAAACTTGTATTTATTTGTATGGGCTGGCCTGCTACGTAATCATGTGATCACTGCTCAACTAGCATAATGATGTGGGCACTCTTGTGGCATGTATACAATGTGAGCTCTCTGAATTGGTATTTAATAATGTGGCTTCCTCTGCTAGACTACATATTCTATAATTGTGTAGGCACTTTTACTGCTATAATTGTGGGACCATTATTTTGGCTCGTTATGTAATCATACTGCTTCCTCTGCTGGCTGGCATACAGTCATATAGATGCTATTGCTATATAATCATGGGCACGCTACTAGGCTGTTATATGATCATGTGAACAACTCTGATGGTTGGTATATAATCATGCAGGCATTTCTGATGGTTGCTTTACATTTATGAGGTCACTTTAATAATAAGTATATCTTATCTCCTAATGGAACTATAAGATGCCAAGGTGGACTTGTAAGACTTTATATTGCTAGATTTTTCATTACCCTTTAGATAGCACCAACATATTATGTATTGCTGTGCAGTGTGTATTCATTCACATTTCTCTGTCATTGTAATACAACCTAATTTACCTGCCACAGATGCTTACTTGTAAAATCCCCAAAAAAACCTCTAGAAACGGAGCACCTGGAGGACACCCACATGAAAACTGGAAGGATATATATACTTCAGGCAGATAGTACCCTGGTTGTATTGAAAACCATACAAGACAGCAATGCTGCTCACAAGTATCTTTCACAAAATAATAGTTTGATCAGTTCTTATATTAAGTCCTCCTTTTTTCACCGGTTTTCGTAAATGTCCTCTCTATTTAGTTACAAAACAAAAATGGTCTTCTCCGTTCGCCAGCATGTAAAGTAGTGCAAAGCCGAGTTGAGCTTTAGACTACCGGATTGCTGCGGCAGACAGCGGAGCTGGGTTGCTACATGCTCTCCTTATATTTGTATTCGTGCACAAGGCACTGTTTAATATTTTCAATCTCTTGGTCAAGCCTCATATTTACATATTGAATATTTTCCTTTTCATTTGGAGCACAGCTTTAATAGTTTTGGTAATTTTATAATTTATGTCATTGATACTTTTTTTGTTTTATATAGAAAATCTCGATTACCTATTGTTTACCAACAAAATGTAAAGAAGTCTTTCACTTTAGGTCCTCTATTTAGGTAGGTGCTGGCTGACTGTACAAATCACAGGCCCAATATACAAATTGAGCGACAAAAACATCATGTGCAACACTGTTGTGACTATCATTAACAAAAAAAAATAGGGTGTTCAGGTGGAGCTAGGGGCTTCTATATTGGAATTTAGATTATGTCTGACTGTTTAAATAGAAGAAGCTTTTTTCAGAAAATGTTAAATTCATGTATATCTTTGTTCTTAAATATTGTTTAAATCATGAGTACCTTCCATGTATTTCTTTCTGAAAGTTAAGTTTAAATTGTGCAACTACTGCATGCTGTAGAACCAACTGTTGGCACAATTTGTTATTCAATAATATCTATGCAAAGGTAAATTGAAATAAAGAAAAAGGAAACTGCTGTTTATGTGGTTGGGACATTTTGAGGTCTGAATGGCACTAGGATGAAGGAATGTTTTGTGTATACATGACTAGACGTAGATATGTATGCTTGTATTAATATGTAGTATGGTTGCTGCTATATAGCAGGGAGTCATTAACTTGTTTACAACATTTACATTTTACAAATATGTAGATATCTGAGACTGCTTTGTTTCCATGGAGGCCCTGCACTTCAGCAATTCTGCTATAGTTCCGAATTAAATGTTCCATGTTTCCAAGAATGTGAAATGTATGTGGTGAATCTGCCATCAACAATGTATTATTGCAAAGTGACATGCATTGCACATGCACCTGAGTGCCTGGTGTTACTGCTATGTGCTTTGTCTTGTGTTTGTACCTGTGAAAACGGTGACCTCATTGTGACTCCTCCAGCTTTATGATATTTACATATCATTGGTTGGTAGTCAGCAGATCTTTCATATGTAATGGTTGTTTGTATGCTTAAATCTGTCAACTTTTTATGCTTAATAACTTTAAAAAGTATAAAAATGATTGTTGTTGTGGGCATAGAATGTAGACTTAGAAAGATTTGAAGACAACATCTGCATTAACCTTATGAGTGTAGGCTATAGAATTCATAGAAATGTTCTGTGTACTCACTGTACTTAATTTATTAGACCTACTATGTAACTGTGTCTTTGGATATGGCTATTTTTAGGTTAGGTAGGGGTTATACTACCCGGCCCCCTCCCCATTTAATGCTCTCACTGCCACATACATTTTTTACGTCAGGGCAGGTCTGAGCCCAGACAGTAACTGTTACATCTTATGCTTTAGATCTCTGTAATACTCCTAAATGTATAATTTCCCCCGTTCTGCACTACAGGATGAAGGGGATGTATTGATTGACAAAGACAATACCCAACTAAACTTATAGGCCAAGCTCTATTAAATGTAGTCTTTAAACTGATTCAACAAAATTTTTCATAGATCTTAATTTCATTAACTGCATAGCAGCCATAATGAATGGGTTAACTGCATAGTCAGCTGAGTAGAAACTGGAAACGCCCCAGGAAGGTATTTTTTTTTATTACTAATCTTTATTTATAAGGCTTCACAAGGTATTCACAGTGCTGCACTTATTACAAACAATAGACCTTACAGGGTAAACAGCACAAAATAATAAACAAGTACTACTTGGACTCCAAAGGCTCCAAGCAAGACCAAAATCGGTGTAGCTGGAGCAGAAGTATTAAGTATAGAGATAGGAGGGAAGAGTCCCTTCTTGTGAGAGCTTACATACTAAAGGGAGGGCAAACAGCAGGCGCACAGAGGAGTCCGGGGAGTGGATCAGGCACAAAAGGCGTGCGCAAAGGGGAGGAGGGAGGTGAGATGAACAAGCATGGAGAAGGTTAGGAGGATGGCTGGTAGGCTTTGAGGAACAGATGAGTTTTAAGTGCCTGATTGAAGGTGCACAGGTTAGGGACAGTCTGATAGAGAACTACTTCCCCTTATGTATTTTTCCTGTCTCTCAGCTGAGTAAGCAGTTGTAAGTATAGTGTAGTAGTTTTGTGTTTTCTCTGGGGGCTTACCTTTTTCCTGGTGGTTCCGGAACTTCCCTGCAACACAAATCCAGGAATGGGGACTGTAGTTGATATAATTATGTAGCAAAGGTGGGACCAGGCTTCTGGGTCTTCTTTGTGTGATATTACTTCATCATCATCATTTATTTATATAGCGCCAACATATTCTGTTCAGTTCAGAAATCACAGGTGTGACATAATAGGCCAAAAAGCTGTAGAGCACCCATTCCAGGTAAGCCCCTCAGGGGTGCTTTCTACATTTTTATTTTTTTATTTTTATTAGTCTGTTATTTTTCCTTCTTAGCACTGTTTCAGAGCCTGTAAAATGAAAGCGAAACAGCCAGTCTTATCACCTTTTCCTCATGTGTATTTCCAGCTTATTAGTGGCACAGTATATCAGATGGCGTGAAGTATCAAAAAAGTGCATATAAACTTAAGTCTTTAGGGTAGATGAGCAGGCTAACAGGATCCGTGAGCACTCCTGCCTCACGGACTACTTCACGCCATCTGATATACTGTGACATTAATGAGCTGGAAATACACATGAGAAATTTTATATGGGCTTATTGTTACTTAGCATTTTGCCTGAAGTTCTCCAGATCACTAAGACTTGGTATTTGGAGCATCAAGTTATTAACATTTGTTATTCAACCAAAATCTTTTCTGGATTGTTAATATCGAAACAATTAATGAATTTAAGAATGTTCACCTACTTACACTATTTGTAAGTGTACATGTTACATCACGGTTGTTGTACTGTTACATGTCAACCTAATTTTGTTTTTAACATATCATTTTTACCACTTACGTGCTTTGTGTATAAAGTTTTTTTTTTAATCCTATGTATTTATCAGTGCACTGACTGTTTCTAATTTATGGCCATTTATAAAAGAGAGAAATTTATTTTACATCAACATTGTTTGTATTTTATATAGTGAGCTTTGCGCCAAGATTTTTTTCTAGTATTCTTATTGTAACAAACCTTTGTCTGATATGGGCTTGTGAAGGGGCTTTCTTTGCCAAATGTATTCCTCAGAACAAAAGGCCCATTTCTCAGTCTCCTGAATAGTTTGCATTTTTCAGAATTATGAGGGTAATGAAGGACACTTTTATCACAAAGGAGGATTTATATGCCATGCAAGGGCTTAAGGTAACCAGACCACAGACAAGTGTGGCTCTGGAGGATGTTAGGATTGATACGTCTTGTCTCGAAGGGTCTTCTCACAGTTAGTTAGGGGATATTGGAAAAGATCCCACATGATTTAACATTTAAGTTGTGAGTGTCCTCTTCAGCCATATTAATAGAACCATGGGGATTGATGATATATCAGCTCCTTGGTCCAAGATTTCCTTTTAGAGGACCTTCAGGGTGTTGCAAGTGGACAGAATTATTATGGATTTCATTTAATAAGGAATAGGAATAACTGGACAGACGTGACCTGATCACATATATCCTTTTCAGGATAAAGAGGCTTCAAGTTGGGGGTCGATGCCTAAAATCGATGTTGCAGTCCAAGCTAATTCAAGAAACATCATATTTCCTCGGTTACCACGCTCAAGTCTGATGTGGCTACAGGTTCGGTCTCCAAGGCACTGAGTATGGCTTGATACCCTGCATAAGAATGTACAAGAGAAAATTAACAAACCTTATCTACTAAAAAGCATTAATATTGTTAGAAAAGGGATTTCCTATGTGAAGCTTCACTAGACACGAATACCATTTCTGCTCGAAGCATAGCCCAAGAAATCGGCCAAAGATTTGGTTGATCGCGCTTCCTTTTGAAAGCCGTTTTCTCTTTGGGGATAAACTTGATTCAACCAGGGGCAAGTCTTCTTATTTACCTAAAGACCAGAGAACAAGAGGTTTCCCTTTCTCTTCCTCTCATGAGCACTTTTTACCCTTCACACAACAGTACAGGCATTTACAATCCTCTTCAAAGGTAGGGTATTAAATTGCTTGAAACTTTGGAACTTTGTGAAGGACTTTAATTACATATATACAAAGTGTTGTATCTTCCTTTCATTTATCAGACATAGAATGACAGAGATGCGTGTCAATATTATTCCTTTATTGGGGACAAATGTTGAAGATTTTGATTGACCCATTAGAGTTCCACGGTGTCCAATTATGAATGCACTTACAGGCGTTTATGTAAATATTTGCCTTCCATCAATATGTTCCATCTTCTGTTAGATGTAGGACTTAATGATTCTGCTCTCCCATCTCCTCATACAAAATGAAAGGGTAAGGAAAAATACCCTACAAAGTATTATTTATTCCTTTTTTTTATTGTTTTTTTTTTTTAATATTCAAAAATGGTTAAAACACAAACACTTACATTTAATCAACATAGAACATGCACATTGATCTTTAAAACATTACCCCCTTGGGGAATGCAGGTCTCTCGGCGAATGGATGATGTTGTCTAAACCTTCAGTTTAAATGATGGTAAATTTCCGGGAAATCTGAAGTGCCAACTGTTTAAATTAAGAAGACCCTCCACATTCCCTCTAGCCACCACCAGCATGATTAACTGTACAACTGCTGCAGGGACACAGAAACATCTGACCGTTGAGGTGAATTATAACGGCTCGGTTATGGGCAATCATCTCGGCGCGATTATGTGGTGGAATAATTAGTGTCTTGAACTGTCTGCATAGAGAAAGAACTCTGACTGATATTAATCTGGATCTCTTTTTAGAGACATGTCCTGTGCGTACATTTTACTAGTCGCTGTCCTTTTCAGGTGGAAATGGACTTTTATCATCATTATACATTTAGTGCTACACTGTTATACAGTGAATTGTGTATAATATTAGCATGTGTACATGTTTATCTACTGAATAGCATTAATACAATATATATTTATGAGATGTATATATATTATTTTGTTTATATCATTTAAGTGTATGTAAAAAGCTTGTATTAAAGCTTTTAATATTTAGACCCTGAGTTTTTCAGGAGTACTTTCTCCTTTGATGCTACTATTACCTAAAATTATAGCTGCCTGAACTTGCATTAGAAAGGAATAAATTGCCAAGATGTTCTTATCCAGATCTGAGACTAGTAGACGGTTCTCTGGTTGTGACATTGGGTATGAGCTCTTTATAAACCTGCCAATGTACAGTATCTCATTTGTGCCCTCATGACATTATGACACTGATAACATTATGTCTCACTGCTTACGAATATACTGCAATGTATAGTCCAATAGAACATCTGTGACCCTGTGTACCATAAATGTTATCACAAATTACAGATTGTGGGGATCTTCAGCATACAGTAGAAAACAGAAGCTACTGACATGAATACCTATATGCTTTGTTATTCATTAAACAATATTGCATTTATTGTTTACAATTATTTCTCTTTTCCAGCTATCAAAATGAGTCTTCTTATGATAAGTGAAAATGTAAAACTAGCGCGGGAATATGCTCTACTGGGTAACTACGATTCTGCTATGGTATACTATCAAGGTGTGTTGGATCAGATGAGCAAATATTTGTATGTTAAAGACACCTTTCTACAACAGAAATGGCAACAGGTGAGTACTCTATGCATGTAAACCTGAACAAAGGCATATATTTCTTAAATGTCTTCTATATTCCAAACTGCATACTTTTTTAAATGTAATTTGTGCAATTTTAAACAGTGCATGAAAATATTTCATAGTTTACGTTCCTCTCACTTTGTAGTCATAAAGGATTGCTAGAAAATGCACCTTTTAGAGATAAACAAGATGTAGTTAAAAAAATCCATGTGGTCTAAAACTTCTCTAGGGCCTTTAGATTTATTTCTGGCATCACTAGACAGGTTGACTAGATTGAATGTGGGATATCAACCACAGCTTGCTAACAGGTAGGTGGCATTTGTCCAATCAGGTGATTTCATCCACCAAAGTGCCAGGAGAATTGGAAAGGCAGAGGGAGCAACATCATAGACCTCAAATGTAAAAAAAAAAAAGATAGTGCCCCTGATGAAAGATTTTTGTGCCTGCACATGTGTTCATTCCACAAAGGAATGTTGCTAACTAAATAGAATGATGTTTTTGTCCTTTAACACAGCTTCATTGGAGTTTATTGGAGATTTAGGTAAGAAAATATGAAATCATCCATTGAAATAATGTATATCTGCATGCCAAGTGGCTCATTTTTTGACAGGTTCTTTTAATTCTATGTTAACAATATCTGTTTAGGAGCATGGGATGTGGTTTTCTTTTTTGTTTTGTGATGGTTTTGATTCTAGGGAGATTAAATTTTTGTTTGTTTTTGAAACAACCATTCATTGATTCACACAGCATTTTAACTGCTATAGGCTTGACTCGGAGCAGGTAACCAATAACCAAAATCAATCATGATGATATTTAACGGGGTCATAAAATTGTTGTGGCAACTTCACCACCTACACTAACATGATTTGTCTGTTTTTTTTTTTTTTTGTTTTTTTTTTTTTAGTGTAAAAAGTATTCTGTGAGATCTGAAAAAAAATAAAATAAAAATTGTTTGTGACCAAGAATTGATGGCATGACATAATCAGATACTTATTCTGATGATTGTGATCAGAATTGAAAGAGTAGAAATGAAAGTCGTTGGGTTGATAACACCCACTGTGTAAGGCCATTAGCTGGTTTCTAACCTTTTTGCCACCTGGTTATTTCGACTAAGTCCAAACCCCCACATACATGCAACATGGTGGGGTGTTTAATGTGGGTGCCATTTTTAAAATATGTTCACTTACATTTTCCATACCACCACTTTTAAATTTTATATATAACACAAAAAGACAGTTGTTTATATACGGAGCTGCGGAAAGCTTATGGCGCCTTATAAATAAACAATAATAATTGTCAGCACTTATCCTTAACACTGCATTTCTGAGTGTATCTAGCAAAATGAAAACATTAGGTATTAGTTCATATTTTGATCAAAACCTTTAAGCCATCCAAACGTTAAGGGCACCTCATTATATGCAGGTCCTACTCTATATGCGTTAAACACTAATAAAATGCAGTTAAAATCAGATGCACTCACCTTCCAGGTATAGGGGTTTACATCTAGCATGGCCTGGCTTGTGAGCCACACCCAAATGTTCCCTAAATAGGCTTGACATATATGAAAAATGTAAGTGAATGGAATTTGATAGTCAAGCAATGAAAGCTGTATGGCATACCAATGTATACACCCCCACCTCAGCCTCTGTGTATGGAATATATATCTATAATATAAATGTCTAGTGGCGTGTGTTAGTCTGTCTGTCTGTGTGTAAAATATAAAACCAAGCTGCAGCGCCACCTGCTGGGCGGAGTTATACACTGACCTACTAAATTCTTAGTGTGTGTGGGAAAAAAAGGGCTGAAATTTGGTATACTAAGATGTTTTTAATTTGTTAATTTAATTTGTTAATTGTTAAAAGTGTTTATAAAGATTTTTTTAAAAAAATAAAATATATATATATATATATATATATTTCTTGAAGGAGAAGTGACAGTTGGGAGTGATTGGTGGTTGCCGGGGGTGACGGTGGGGAGTGGTTGGTGGTTGAGGCCTGGGCTATGGCCCAAATGCATGACATGAACCTTTTTAACACCTTAAGTAGCTTGATTTGACTAGAATGCATGAGTATCATGCACGGGTTAACTTGTGTGTGTGTGTGTGTGTGTGTGTGTGTGTATATATATATATATATATATATATATATATATATATATATATATATTTCTGAACTGCTGATGCTGGACTATCCTGCTGCCATTGCATAGTCCATGTAGTACAATTTTTCCATGTGTTATGTTAACAGTAAACACAAAGGCTAACTATATGGTTTGCTGTTGAATCACTGTAAACATACAAGGTCATGGTGAGAAGCGCAGAACACTAGGGGTTTATGTATTAAGGTTATGTGGTGCCCATCAATATGCAACAATGCATATTTGAGCGCTGCTGAAATGTCCCATTCTGGGGCTACTCTGGGAGTCCCGGCGAAGTTCCCCCTGTAGTGCAATCTGTGTTTTCTATTTACTGGCAGCCTAATACGGCTGGTGAACATGCTCAAAGCACTTCCACAGTGCCAGCGAAGCTGGAGAGGCTTAAGCTGGATCCCGTAGAAAATTACAGGTCATGCCATCATGTGATTGTGTTACCTTGCTGAGAAATGCAAAGTTTGATGCATTGCAGAACTTTGCAGTCCCCTTATTAATCTTTGGGGACTGCGTTAAGAAACGTTAAGTGGGTTATGGCAGACAAAATATTTAATTTCTCCTGCGAAAACCCTTCATGCATTTTGCGGGAGAGTCCTCTCCGTTTTTATAGCTGATCGATATTTTTGAGTATTAGTGAGGCCTATTAATTAAATTTAAAAGATAGTTAAAAATACAACTAATCTGTACCAAAACCACTTTTAACATGCCAGGTATAGTTCTTTTTTTTTTTTTTTTCCTCTTATTTTTACCACATGATTTTGTATTTTCCAGTGTTCTACTCATTAACATGGCATTCTCTGTTCAAATGACTTATAAATCCACAACTAGTCTAACAAGTGAAAATGCTTTTTTTTATCCCATTTCAGCACATAAACAATTACATTTCAGAGATCGTTGTTTTGTATTTTCATTTTTAGAAAGTCAAGCACCAAAAAAATAAGTAAACATAGTAAGCTTCACATGTAGATTAATATAATTATTTAGGCATTGAGGATTACAACTTTTTTTAATATTTTCCAGAATGCAATGAAACATCTAGTATTCTATTTGTTTCATTGAATTTGAAATTTCAAAAGAATTTTATGGTTAAAGTGAAATATGCTCTTTAAAAGGGTCATGTGAACTAGTATGAGACAATTTACCTGTGTCTTCTCATGATTCACATATACATGGGATAGGAAAAAGTAATACAGAACTAAAGTTTAACAACTGATTGCATAAAAACAACAATGTAGAAATACATGTCTGTGAGACGCTAATGGCAATCACAATTTTAATAGAAATATATGCAAATCTTAAACATTGTATAACGCTAAGCACAAAACTATTCCTATAGTTTAGATGCTGGACACACGTGTCCCAAAGTGAAACAAATATGGTAGATGGAAAGAGGTGTAATATACAAGACAATATTAAATAAACAAATACTTGTAGGGATCCCTTAATTTATTAATTGTGACTGATGTAAACCGATTGGCAAAAAATGTGAGGTGTCCCACATGCTTCCTTGGAAGTCAGCTGAGTGAGTCGGACTGGATTGCCATTATGCAAGGCTTCTATGGTGGTTGTGGGGTTCCTGTAGCTTCTTAGTCTTAGACCAGGAGTGTAAGTTATAATATGAGCTGATAGACACCAAGTATAAGATGTTTCCCGTACATCAATAGAGTTCTTCGTTGCATTGCTTCGGAATGGGGGAGATAAATTAGCAGCAGAGCTGCACAGTGGCGTAGGCCTCCAGTGTCTTTATCCAATGCTCATATTGCTGTATCTAAAATAAATAATTCCAATTATAATAGTCCCATCTTTGAATTAATAAAAATTACAATAAATAGTATATTAATCCTAACATATTTTGCTGCAGTACTTGCAACTTTTTTTTAGAAGGGAATAACATAGTTTGAGAGCGCCTGTTGCGCTATATAAAAGACATTTAATTAGTTCAAACATCTTACAGCTGTCTTGCTGTAGTGGTTCACATAACTCATAAAAACACATCCATATAATGCACAAATAAACACACAAATCATTATGCAAAGATACACTGATACCATCATATTTTACTTGTACAGTATTGGAGGTCGGAAAAACTACAATTCTACACAGATACATCTGTGTCTTTGAACATACAGGTATATTATATCTTATCTGTGTCTATGTAAATTCACAAATACAGTTATGGGATCTTGTGTCTGTGTATGTATGTATGTATGTACACATAAACAGGCACACCAAAATTTTCTGTCTCAAGCTGCAGCTGCACCACAAAAAAAATTAGCTTTTTGTCTTTTGCAGCAAAGTCCACTGTATTCACATCTGGCTTTTTCCAGTAACCTGTATATCTGAATGTCTTTCTAGTCTTTGTCTGCTTTTCCATTACATTGGGCATTCTGTAATCTGCAGGTCCAGTTTATGACCTGTCTGCTTAAAGTCAGTCACATTTGATAGAGAACAGTCTACTTGAATTTCTTGCTGTAATCAGAGCACCTTGTATATTTGGTGATTCAAGACTTGACAAATCATTTCTGGCAGGTTTGGCAGGAGATCAGTGTGGAAGCTAAGCATGTGAAAGACATCATGTCTACACTGGAAAGTTTTAAACTGGACAGCTCTCCAGTGAAAGCAGCCCAACATGATTTCCCAGTTCCAGATGGAGAAGTCTGGTCTTTACCAGTGCCAGTTGAACGTAGGTGAGCTAAATGTCCGTTATTGTAAAACAACAATTATGTGTATTTAATTTATTTAAAAAAAAAAATTATTTATGGAAGGTCTAAACTGAGTTGTGAAGTGCCTTTTGAATTTGAGAAATAAACCTTATCAGCGTGTTTTTTATTTCATCATCATCATCATCATCATGCTCTGAGAGTAATACCAGACACTCTTGACTACAGTTTTGTCTGCTGCAGTTGCATAGCGGTATTGTTACGTAATGTATTCTATTAGTGTTACTTGACTTTTAAAATGACATGATTACAGGACATTCATTGTCCTTTGTGTAACTAAAACCTATTCATGTTTTCTTTTATAAAAATATTGAGCTATTTTAGTAGGCCTTCAAATGTGAGTGATATTTAGTTCACAAATAACTGTTTCTTTAAAAACATTAAATACAATGCCATATATTATTTCTTTTTTTTAATACATCAAGACCTTCACCAGGACTCAGGAAACGTCAATCTGCACAGTTCAGTGACAATAGAGTGCATAACAATCGCTTAAGCGCACCTGTGAAGGGCCCAAATCCTTCAAGAAATGTCAATAACCAGAAAGCAAAGCCAGCCCGTGCACGGGACAAGAAAGACCCATTGAGTAAAGTGAAAGAAGAAAAGGTAACCATTAATTGTAATAATACGGATGTCTACAGTCATGTAGTGTACTGCTGTGCACATGCCAGTCATTTGAATCATAGTGCTCAAATACTTATAATCGCGCACTGATATTTAAAGCGAGTGCACAGGTGTTGCTGCTCACCCTTTGAAGACTAAATCCACCGAATCCTGAGAAATTCAGATTTATAGAAGTTAAACATTAATGTAGAATATTACCTTGACTCTGGTGCTTAATCGCCTGATGTATGCCGTGGTCCAACAATACTCCCCCTGCTCTTGTCGACAGTGTATTGTCTATGAACCAGCATGCCTGTCTGATCCACCTTAGTGGCATCTTGGATGACAGCTCTAGACAGTGGCAGAATAAGCATTTCTTTTTTTATTTTGTGTCTGTTTTGTTTTTTTGTTTTGTTTTTGTTTAGACAGCATGTTTTCTTGTCAAAAACATGCTGCCTGCATGAATGAGGTAAGCCATATTCTACTTCGATGTTGAACTTAGTAAATGCCACCTAAACCAGATTATTCTGTTGTTTTTTAGAGTATTCTCTGGTTGCGTAATGCGGTATTAAGTTTTAGAATTCGTAAAATAATGGAAATGAGGTATAATAATTTATCAGCCTAATTAAAAGACAACTAGGAACAGCCTTGAATAACAAATTACTTTTATTATAGTATGCAGCAAATTGAACATGGTCATACTCACAAGTGAGCTAACCATGGCTGCAGAGATCTTGAATTGAGGATTTCCCTTCTCCTCTTCCGAGGTCATAGACAGACAAGCTGAGAGGACACAAGATTATTATGACATTAATGGAGTTCATGCTAAGAAGCAAATGGGTTGCAAAATGTGATTTCACTTCTTTTCCCCACCATCTTCTATGCACACTCGCACTAGTTTGTGACGTTTTTCATGCTTAGATTTAAATTCTTCTAACAAGGTATTGACAGCAGGCTGACACACAAACAAGTTTCATCACACTGGCTGAGAATCTGTTTCACTTGGTTTGTGCTACAGAATGTTTAATTTGATATATAGTACTAGTGCAACCAGAAAGTAGGCTAAAACTTGCCTGCACCTTACTCAGGAAACTGGTGTTTTGCACATTTAACAAAGTCAATGGATTTTTCGAACACAAGACTGCTGAGTGAGTTAATGTTACATAAAGCGTACACCGTAGGAGTCTGAGTTTTCCATAGATACAGGAAAAAAACAGGTGGTATAGATTATATCCAGGATACAGAAAACAGAAAGAGATCCATATTCTGAGAATTGTGCTCTGTACACAGCAGAATAACAACCATACTGCGTACATACCACCGCTGTTTCATATAGAGTAAAGGATTTTAGTAAATATTTAATGTTTACACTTTCAACACAGTGCTGCAGAAAATGTGTAAGAATCTCTTATATATTTGCCTTGTTCATTTTAATGCTATGGCTAAAGATATTGATTCAAGTAATTAAAGCTAACATATATTTGCACATAAAATCAGGGATAAATTGAAAAGAATCCTATATGCAGAAAGACCTACAGATGGGCACACAGATTGGACAAGCTGGTTCACAAATTGTACCAGCTACTTGGATATACAGGGTAAAGTAGGACAGACTGGAGGACAAATATATAAAATGTGCAGGCAGACAAATATGTAGAGTGATGCACAGAACAGTTACATTAACAGATAATAGACCACAGAGATCATCATCACCATTTATTTATATAGCGCCACTGATTCCGCAGCGCTGTACTCATTCACATCAGTCCCTGCCTCATTGGAGCTTACAGTCTAAATTCTCTAACGTACACACACAGACAGACACAGACTAGGGTCAATTTTGATAGCCGCCAATTAACCTACTAGTATGTTTTTGGAGTGTGGGAGGAAACTGGAGCACCTGGAGGAAACCAACAGATAAATGCATATAGCAAGGGAGGCTCCGGACACACAGGTTGACAAAAAGTGCAGGGAGATACATTGACAGGACATAGAGACAGTACATCATGGAGACATGCATAGAGCAATACACAGAACAGTTACTTTTAATATATAATAGACTACAAAAATGCAAGCAACAAGAAGGGGAACTGATATAATTGATATATATAGAATGCAGGGAGATACATTGACAGAACGTACTGTCGAAGTCAGCATATTGGATAAAGTAATTTCAATTAAAATCGAGCGAACTTGGTTGTCTTTGTTTGAAAAGATGCGTACGCTACGGCGTGGAAGGGATTACGCAACTGCAACATGTGGCAACAACAGTATTTAGTCTTTTACATACATTCGCACAAACACGCACACTTGTAAAATAGTACACATTAATGGTAGTTGCAACACAGTCATTTATGTCGATATATAGTAGTATTTATATGTAATATAAGTTATAGGCATATCAGTAAAACATATGGTACACGTTAAAAGAATCTAGTCATGTGTGGTATCATACTAATCCTCTTCGCATTTGCAACTGTCCGGTTCACTCTGTGAAGGAATCGCAGAGTGCATACGCAAGTTATTAATGTTAAGGAATTATGGACTATTATGATGAGTAATCTTGGCGGGAAGTTCAGAGCTCATCCCCTGGAGAGATGACCCCCCTCCTTTGGATTCCTGAGCTTAAACTAGCCTATGATCTGCAACCCCCTGGACCCTCCTGATGCCTGGACCAATAGAAGCAAGCCACACCTTTGCATTGTTTTACTGTATCTCTGTTTGCATATAAGCAGCAGCTCCTCATCCAGAGTTCAGTCACCTAGACCACAGACTTCAGGACTGAATGACTGTTCACTGGATCCAAAACGCCTGCGATAAGTAACGGCTGTACTTATTATTATTTCGCTAAGATATATCTACTGCTATTTTTTGAGAATAAATCTTTGTGCGTTAGAAACACAAATCGAGATTCGACAATCGTTATTGGATAGCGACAAAATGCTCATAACAGTACAGACAGTCCGTAATGTGAGTTCTATAGACCATTATTAAAGTAGGTTTGATATCTGGATATACGCTGATAAATAAGACATGAATAGCCAGATATCTAATAATTAGCCTTTCACTTTCCTGCCTCTTCCCCAACTGAAGCATGAGCACCTCTAAACCACAATGATTAGTATTGTTACTTTCAATGCAAAGAGCCCTGAGTAGAAGCTGCACACTGTCCAATTAGTATGGCTGTGTTTGACTGATTGCCATTCCTCCTTAGCTTTTTTTTTTAGTTGCTCCCTCATGAGGTGCCACTGGAGCGTCCGTTTCAGAAGTAAGGGGGTGGTTGGGACAAGGATTACATGGGAAATCTGAATCCTGGAGTTGGGCTAAAAATAAAAATTGTGATTTACTGTTGCACAGCTTGAAGTGGGCTTTTGGATCTCTGATGTCTGGAACGGTTGAGTGTATAATTTTTAGTACATTTCCAGGTACTTGTATATTATTTGAGTTTCTTTTATTTACTTTTTTACCAAAAATCTATGATCCATTAAGTGTTGTGTTTTGTTTTTTTCTGTTTGTTTTTTTATTAGGTATTTATAAATGATGTGATCTCTAGAACAAAGTACTTTATTATATTTACTGCTTCCTGGTTTCTCTACTACTGTGAACTAAAACTGTAGGCTTCCATAATTTAGAAAACTTTCATCGTATGTCTATTTGTTTTTAGAACAAGTCATCTGCTGATGTGTCTGAAAGTGAACCCAAGAGATTTGATGGCACTGGGTATGATAAAGATCTAGTAGAAGCCTTGGAGAGGGATATAATTACACAGAATCCCAATGTTCGATGGTAAGCATAGTAGTAGTGTGCTCTGTTTGTACTACAAAGAGCTATAAAGTACTATTTTCACTAACTTGTGCATTAACTAAATGGGAAATATGGTTAAAGTACAGCTTACTCCATGTAAGTAACTTTGACAAAAAGGTAAATCGCTAGAATAATATAGTAACAGGTTCACTTATTTCTCATCTGTTGTGGAAAATAAACATGGTGTCCTCCACCTAGTCAACAGAGGAAAAGCATATTTAGCTGATTGTTGCCGTGGTATGAAGGGAAATCTCTGGATGTCCTGTATGGATATACATAGTAGCACAGGACTTCAGGGTCTGGTAGTGGTTGGTAATACAGGATCAGGTTCTGGTATCAGTAGCTGATGGAGAGTGAGAAAGAAACTGCTGATTTGAACATTGCAATAAGACTTTGGATCTGAATAAAATTTGATTAAACTACTAAATGTATCAAAACATTACCTATTAAAGTGCATTACATTAGCTCTTTTTTTTTTTCTTCAGTCTTTTGCATATTGGTTTTTAGTTAAGTGGTAGCACCTCAATTTCAAATATAAGTATTATACATGGCATTCTAAGGGAGTTAACAGTGAAATTATTTACTTTTGGAAGTATCTGGTGCGTCAAACACTTGTTTTTTCTAGGGTATTGAATGATGTTGTAGGAGTGGAGGTATGGTAGACAGGATTAGGGAAAGATACTAATCCAAGTCAGTGAATAAGCGGGTGGGGCAGTGAAAGTGTATGCAGTATGTACATCAAAGTGAGTGAAACTAATATTCCCGCATTTTTTTTTTAATATACA
Organism: Mixophyes fleayi; assembly: GCF_038048845.1. Taxonomy (NCBI): domain Eukaryota; kingdom Metazoa; phylum Chordata; class Amphibia; order Anura; family Limnodynastidae; genus Mixophyes; species Mixophyes fleayi. Next base: position 230,005,688 of record NC_134404.1, on the reverse strand, counting down.
TTTAGTAGTTTGTGTACAATTATGCTGACATGGACAGTAATGTAGATGACTAAACAAAATAAGTATACAGATAATGTAAATAAAATACACAAATATATCACAAATAAAATATAATAAAGTAGAAAAAAATAAAATGGAAAAGGTATTGAATTATTAGAAAATATGGTGTGGGTAGGTTGGGAAATGAGTGTATAAGTAAATAAAATAAGCATGAAAAAAATAAAGTTGTATAAGGTAGTTAAAAATATTGCAGGTGGCAAAAGCAAGTGCTAAAAATAGATGTCTTTTATAACCAGAGTTCTTATATTCACTTGCTTTGTATTTGATTTGTGCAGCCCACACTTTTTTATTGTTGAAATAAAAAACATAGATAACATTTTTACAAAATGGCATGTTATTGCTAGCTCTACATTGCACCAAACTGAGGGAGGTTGGTGGGTAATTACACATGTGAGATTGAGTTTATGACTAGTAGCTTGAAGAATTTATCCTCTTGGGCTACCTGGACTCAATTTAACAACATCCCACCTCTACCTTTCTAGCACTAGCTCACCCTGAGCTTTCAGGTCCCTTATACTGTTTCATTGTATGAGAGGTAACCCCTCCCCTTTCCCCCTACTCCCCGCCTTCACTTTTTATTTGTCCTTGCTTAAAATAAAAGCCAGGCAACAAAATGGTTTCTTTAACTTCTTCATGTTTATTATATATTCGTGTTCACTAGTGTTAGTTGTATTATAAAATATTGCACTATGATTGCACTCATCCTCTGCATAGGAAGTTCACATTTTTCCTGTATGTAATTATTTGATGCTGTTGCTAAGCAGTTGTTTAAAACAGATAGTATTTTGCACTTTTAAATCTCATACGGACACATACAGCATTTTGTATGTATCATATCATATAGTGGGAAAACTGTTTTCTCCTTTTGGACAAAAGAGCCCATGCAATAAACTTGTCAAGACACTGACTATTTTACATATGTTTCTCAATGTCTATTTTTGATAGAAGTAACTTGGCTGTAGTTTTCTAATTCTATTCACTCTTTGCACATAGGGATGACATTGCAGACTTGGAAGACGCAAAGAAATTGTTGAAGGAAGCTGTGGTGTTGCCAATGTGGATGCCAGAATTCTTTAAGGGAATAAGACGACCATGGAAGGTAATGCCATGCAGAATAATTATTAGTCTGGAATATTTGATTATCTTAAGACACAGGTAAAATGGAAAATGTGGAAAACTATATCTATTCCAAATGCACCATTGTCTTTTTAGTCTGAACAAAAAAAAAAGATGGTGTCCACCTTCATCTTTTCCTTTTCAAAAGGGTGTACTGATGGTGGGACCGCCAGGGACGGGGAAAACTCTTTTAGCCAAAGCTGTAGCAACAGAGTGCAAGACTACATTTTTCAACATTTCATCATCTACGCTTACATCCAAATACAGAGGAGAATCTGAGAAGCTTGTCCGCCTTTTGTTTGAAATGGTAAGCCTGCTAAACTGAGAATTCAGAACATTAACAAAACAGTGTTTTGGGACATATTTCTATGTCTTGGCGCATGGGGGGAAAAAAAGAAGTCAAAAGTAAGCAAGAAGTGTACTATTTGAAATAATGTTTATCCATTTGATGCATAGCATATGATATCCAGAAATGAAACTCTTTTTACATTGCTTCTGTTATTTTTCAACAGTATGTGATTTAAAATATTTAGTAACAGTCAACTCTTGGTACTTCACAGTACCAAATTAAGTATATGTGACATACTAAAGGCAAATGCAAAGGGCATGCAGCTCCATAAGTAATTGAGCAGCTAATTGCAACGCTGCTGAAGCAGTACATTAGTTGGGTCTAAATACATTGCCTTCAGTTTTATTAAAACCAGAACATAGGATTGCATGAGGCTGGACATCCCGTTTTTTTAAAATGTTTGAGAGTCTTTACCTACCAACTACTTTCTCCAATACACCAGTCCGCTTGGCAAAGGTGTTTATTTGTATTGCAGTGTGTTAATTGCACTTTTCTATTTAGGCACGTTTCTATGCCCCAACAACCATATTTATTGATGAGATTGACTCCATATGCAGCCGAAGAGGAACCTCAGAGGAACATGAAGCTAGCAGAAGAGTTAAAGCAGAGCTTCTAGTCCAGATGGACGGTAACCATTGTTTTATACTTTGTGTCTCATTACGTCCTAGTCTGTTTATCCCGGTTATGGTTTAAATAAACCTTATGTTGGGGTTAGCTACGTTCCTAATTCCCATCACGGTCTTAAATTCAATAAACAAAGACACTTATAGTAGTTTATAGTAATATAACTTATGAGAACAGCATTGTAAAGCATGCTTGTGGGTCTTTTTAGAAAGGAGATTCAATGAAATATTTGCAGAAGAGATCCAAAAATAAATTAAGTAAACCCAGCAGCTAGTTGTAAGAAGTGCTGGCAGATGTGAGGGCATCCTTCTCCCATCCTCATCCAATTGGAGGGTAAGGTACTGATATAGAGTGATGGCACATTGATCTGTATTAATGTAGTGCTGTATTCTCAAGTAAGGAGTGTCCACTGTTACTTCTATCAAGACAACACATAAATATGCCTTTTAACAACTTGAGCCAAGCTACTCCTATCTGCTGAGTTCTATGCTACTTTTGGTGATCAGTTTTGAAGGGCATATCTGATAAGTATGCTATTGGTTATCACCTTGCTTCCAGTTATATGATGGAATACAGTGATCTTTTAGCTGTTTTCATTTGAGAGGGAAATAAAGAGGAAAAATAAATGCATCCTATTTTGTCTTAGGTGTGGGTGGTGCATCTGAAAATGATGACCCATCTAAAATGGTAATGGTCCTTGCAGCCACCAACTTTCCATGGGATATTGATGAGGCTTTAAGACGACGTTTGGAGAAGAGAATTTATATTCCTTTACCATCAGGTAGGTGTGCCGTTCTGCACGTATTGCATTCCCATATGAAGTAAATCTTAAGTGCTTTACTTTTATTTATTTTTTTGCTTTGTCAGCAATATAGATGTAAACTAAAAACATCTAAGAATTAACACTTTATATTTCATTTTGAATACAACCTTGTGTCTCCATAGTTAATATAGAGAGGGGAGAAAGAGCGGCATTATAGTAGTGTACAATGAAAGTTGGCTTGTGTATCTGCTTTGGAATAGGAAGGAAAGGACAATTAAAGCAGTCAAGTCTGCAATACACTCATATAAATACAGTGTTGATCTAATACTGTATGTTGTAACAAAAAGGTCTACAATTCAGTAACTAATGGATTAATTTGCTGCAGCACCTTTAAGACTATAACCACCTGACCATACTGCCACAGCTGTTGAGGCCGCTATGATAGCCTCTGTCTTTCCTTCTGCACAGCGATTTCCTCTTCATCATCTCTCCTATGATTATGAAGGTTAGATATGTGGCATAGCTGTATTTGTGTTTAGCCTATCACATTGCCATCTTGATACCTATCATTTTGTTAGTTAACCTCACTATTTTGGAACTTGCTGCTATCAACAATCTCAAGTCACTTAGCAAGCTGTAGAAAGACTTTTAACACTTTCTTGCTACTTAAGGTTCCTCTTCGGGTCAGCAGGTTTCGGCATCATTGTGAAATCTCACACATTCTCTCAGTGTGTTTAAATGTTGTTCATAGGGCACTCACTTCAGCCACAATTACCAGCTGCCTAATGGCCCTGACAGGCAAGATTGATCATTTGTGGACTACAATCACTTTTATATGGCAGGATCTGCTACACAGCCGCCAATCAGTACGGTGGAAAGCTCAGTTGCTTTTCATGAGGCCTCCATAAAATTTTAGGTTAATGTCCTGGAAGCAACAGTGAGCGATGCACAGAATAGGGGAAACCACAACAACAAACACAGTTACTGAACCTCTTGGAATGTCACTGAAAGGATTACCCTGAGCTCTTACTCAAGGAGTTGTTTCCAGAGGTGCCCTTTTCTTATCTGGTGATGAAGAGGGTACATCTGATCCCAATAGCCTGGTTCCTTCAGGAGCCCCACCAAGTGGGTTTTTTTTTTTATGTGTCCAGGATATTGAACAGTGAGGACTGGGTGGGACATGCTTTGGAAAAACCTGTCATCTGGGTAAGATCAAGTATTCACACATCAAATTGATGTGCCTTCACTGCTGAGGTCCAGCATCAGGGGAATATTTTTTCAGTTGTGGGATATTTTGTTAACAATATTATTACCAATGAAGCTACTTGTTCCGGAAAGGGAAATCTACATACACTTCCTGCGGATGCTTTCTTTCTTGTGGATGGACACTTTACATGAGACATTACAAAGCTGCAGAGTACTTTGGCAGTTCTTTGGAAGTACTGTGCTTTTACTTTTACTCTGACTCCCCTGGGCAGCCCACTCCTCCTACATCCCTGCCGTTTGCCCTGCAAAAATTACTCCAGAGGGGGCCAGTGATTTTCACCTGTTATGTGCACTTCCCTGTTTGTTTGAACTGCAGTCTAAATGAAGTATTAGGCTATTGCTTATGTTAACTCTGCTTTAAATTGCATTACCCACAATGTTATTAAAATAGTGGGACATTAGCATCTTGAACCCAATTCAAAAGTAGCAGGGGGTAGGTTGTGTTGAGTTGAAAAAAGGTTTTATTTTCAGTGGTATTTTAATTGTTTTTTTTTTCATCTGTGTGAGCAGAGGGAGCTTCCTCACCTTCAGTAAGATAGACATGCCAACTGAACCATTTCATTAACTGAGACGAAGGCACTGTGGCATTCCCAGCGTCTCCATTTCAAAGCTATATTGCACTTTAGCCACTACTTTCTGCAATGGGGGGAGAATGAGGTGACTTTCAAGATTCGGCTATATTTGCACATGCAGCGATCAAGATATGGTGTGCAACATAGTTGGCATGCAACAGGAAATGTGTGGGGTAATGGTGCAGCAGAGCTACTTCAGGCACAGGGGAAAGTGTTGGGGCAGTATTTTTATTGGCTTCAACAAATACAGTGCAGGTATCAAATAGTTTTGGGGTGAGTTGTACTCCTAAATACTGTAAGGCGGTCGTTTTCCAAGAATAGCAAAAATGTGCCATTTCACCCTTGCTGGGGAGATGTTGATAGGAAAAGCTTCCGATTTTATGTGAAGTATTATTTAGGATGATACCTGGGAATGAGTAAGAACACCTAGTAGTCCTTGCCAAGAGTTACATCGCGAGGGTGAAAATAAGTGGAGAAAGGGGACGCCCCTGTCTTGTGCCATTTGCTATAGGAAACCTATTGGATAAGAAGCCATTACTAAACATCTTGGCTGAAGGGTCAGAGATGAAATAAATAAATAAAGCAGAAATGGCGCTCAAGAACCAGCCCTGGAATCCAAACTGGAGGAGAACCCTCTCCATGTAGCCCCATTGTAGCTTGTCTGATGCCTTTTCGGCATCAAGGGAGAGGATGAGTAGCTCCGACTGGGTCTCTGCAACACACTCAATAATGTTTATGACCAATCTTGTATTGTCTGAGAACCAGCTCCCCCTTACAAAACCCTCCTGATCCGGGTGAATCAGGGTCTGGAGGACCAGGCTGAGCCTATTCGCTATTATTTTAGCATATCTTTTGTTATCAGAATTAAGAAGGGCAATGGGTCAATAATTTAGGCAGAGTGCAGGGTCCCTCCCCAGCTTGGGTATGGTGATTAGTTGGGATTCTAGCAATTCAGAGGGGAAGGTCCCCCGTTCTGTACCGGCATTAAAAAGTTGTTCAAGTATGGGGATGTACTCGAGTTGGAAGGTGACATAAAAGTTATTTACATAGTTGTCCAGACCCGGTGCCTTGTCTCTTGGAAGACTACCTCTGGATCTAATGTGTGGACATGTAAGCTACTAAGAAATCTACCTATAGCGTCTGAACTAGGCTGGTGTGTGGAACTGTCCTCTTTCAAATTGTATACATTGGCATAGAACTCTGCAAAAAAATTAACAATACATTTAGAGTTAGAGACTTTCTGGCCTGTTGCATCAATAAAGTGTTTTATTCTATTCTTGGCAAGATGGCCTCTACATTTTCTGCCCAAGAGTTTGCTAGGTTCCCTGCAACATAGAACTTTTGCTGGAGCTTAGTTAAGGCCTCTTGCGTTCCTGACATAAGTAATTTTTGAAGTTGGCCCCTCACTTGTATAAGTTCAGTCTTCTTTTCAGTGGAAGGGTGGGCTTTATTTTGTGATCAAAGAGATTGAAGCATCATCTCTGCCGCTGGGATCTGAGGTTCCCCAGAGATCATATAGATAATATTCTGCCATTAGTTTAGTAAAAGCTATAGAAGGGCCTGGAGTAGTGAAGGTGGGGAAGGCATGTATCGGGGAGGACTTGTCTAACCTAGGGTCTGCAACAATATTAAAATCTGCCATGATAATCAGACTGCCCTCTTTATGATGGTTGATTTCCAGAAATGTCCCTTTCAGAAAAGGGATTTGTTGGGAGTTTGGGGCATAGAATAAAATTAAGGTTACTAGTCTATATTTTAATAGGCCAATTAGGATTGGGTATCTTCCTGATTTATCTGCTATGGTTGTCTTGTGTACGAAGGTGACTCTACAGCTAATATTACACTTGAGTGGTCCGTTTGCTGTATAGCAGACTGGATAGTGATTGTCTTGAAGCAGAGGGGGAGAAGAAGTCAAAAAATAAGTCTCTTGTAGAGCTACTGTATCGGGTTTTTTTTGGCTAGTGCCAACCTCCTATTTGTTTGAGGAATTTAAGCCTCTAGCATTTTGGAAAAGATATTTAATCTATGTTATCGGAAGTGCATTGGATGTTGGGCTCCCAGCAGTGCCAGAAGGGAGGCAGCCAGGTGTGGAAAATGATATGGTAGATGGTGTGTTCCAGATGGGGGAGGGGGGGGTAGTAAAAGAAAAAAAATGGGGGTAGAATAACTGAAATTACTCAAGACACTGGGTTACATTATTTGATGGTAGGGTAGGGATCCAGTAAGTTAGGTAATTGGGGACGGGTGTTCCTTAGGAGGACCCATCCCACTCATGTCAACCCAGTGAACTAAAATGAATTGTAAATTTACAATCTTACACACTTACAAAACCCAATCATGTACAGTACATAAACAATTGAACGTCTTGTGTCTAAACACATCACAACAGTAAAAAACTGAAATCTAGATATACCTTCAACATCTTAACGAAAAGCTAAAGGCAGTAGTCTTTTGTGTAGCATGGATTGAAACTCTGCGTCCTCCAGAACCCTGCAGCACCTAAAATAGAAAGAACTGGTAGGTTGGCATAGGTAATCCTGATCTAGAGTCACAGTGATGGAGTAAATTTTACTGTCGGCAGGAGTTCTGTAAAACAGTGGTAGGCCAGCGTAGTTCCACTGTGAGGAAGCGGTGTTAGCATCCATGGCATCTGCTACTAGTGCGATGAAGAACTGGGAGTTCAGCTGGAGAAGGCACACAATGATCGTTAAGTCCATATTCTAGTAAATCTCGACCACAGACTTATTTCAACCAGTCTTGCCAGATGTGTGTTCTAGACGTGCGGGCCACCTCTGAAACTAGCACGTCCCAAGATTTCAATAAGACCACTTCATTTTCCACAGAGAGATCACGTGGGTAGCATTATTCCTCCGGAGGATTAGCTTAACTGGGAACCCCCATCTGTATAAAATCTCTTGTTCTATTAGCGCTTTAGCAATTGCTTGAAAAGATCTACGTTTAGTAACCTAAGCAGATGAGAAGTCCTGAAAGATCTGTAGGTTCTGCAGGAGTTCATCATTATATTCCATTCTGGCCGCCCGCTATATACACTCTTTAACTTGGAAGAAATGAACATCCATGAGCATGTGTCTGGGTAAATCTTTACATCCACAGGCTCCCTAGAGGTTGGTCTGGATCTGATCTATGATCAAGTCTTGGTAAGATGCCTAAGGCAATAACTTAGGGAATGGATCAGTTGCGAGAGGAAGCAACTCAGCTGGCCCAATGAATTCTGGAATGCTGCAGATTTTTATGTTATTACATCTAGACCGTTCTTTAATGGCAGCAATCTTATCCTGTAGTTCATGGAGTTCTGTTTCCAACTTCTCATGCTCAGTGATGAGGTTGTTATGGGAGGCTGCCAGTTCCTCCATTTTATCTTCAATGTTACTCATTTGTTCTTCCAAGCCTACCGGCTATCCAACTAGCCATCTCTCCATGCTTATTCTCCACATCTCTATATTCCCCTGCTGCCCGCTACTCGCTCCTCTTGCGCCCTCTCCCCTCCACTTATTCCCTATTTGTCTGCTGTCTGTTTGCCCCTCCTTTTAGGATGTAAGCTCTTATGAGCAGGGTTCTCTCTGCCTATTCTTCTGCTCCAACTTCACTGTACTAGCTATGTTTGGAGCTTTAGGAGTCCCTTTTTTTTGTTTTTTGTTCTGTACTGTTTTACCCTGTATGGTCCATTATTTGTATTCTGTACGACGCTCCGGAAATCTTGTGGCGCCCTATAAATAAGGGATGATGATGATGATGATGATGATAATCCTTGTGGTCTAAATGAGTAGCCGTCTTGAGTTGTTTGTGTACTGTTCCCCTCTTCACCTTTGCGTCTATTGTGGAGCTACCATTAATTTTTTAATTTCAATTTGTTTTAATCTATTTTATTTTTTGTTTTTAGATATGCTGCTCACTTGTATTATGGGTTTTATATCTAACAGGTGCAGTGTCCTGATGAAGCTATATAAGAATTGAACACTAGATGACTATCTTTTGTCAGGTTCAGGTTTTAGCTGAGGATGGCGTTATGTGCCAAGTTACCAGCAGGTGGCAACAATGTTGCAGAAATATACGTGCCCATGCTTTTTGTTTTCACAAAAATTGTATATAATACACATGGGTACAACAGAAAGGTTCCAGTAATACAGGTCTGGATTTTTTTTTTTTTAAATGTTGAAGTCAGTAATTTTTGTTCTCTAGGTAGCAGCTGTGGGAGGTGTCTGTGTATGAGGGAAGCACTAACTCCACCTGCAATGATGACTCTGAGGATTTTTGGCACCAAGGTAACAAAGTGTACAGGTCTTTATGTTCAACAGCACGGAGCTAAGGTGTATGCTCCGTTTTGTCTAGATAGGTAAACCGATGTGTGCTGTTAAGTGGTGCATGGGTAAGACAGTGTAGCCCTCGGGACACTAGTTTTGGAGGTGGAAAGGTGTTAAAGTCTCTGTTTCTGTGGGTGTGAGGTTTTACTGTAAGCAGTTGTGGTCAGAGGAGGAGGAAGTACAGTGATGCCGCTTGACCTGTCAATGCAGGGTCATCGATCTAGGAGTGCCAGTGTGGGGGCACTTACCTTGCTTCCGTAGAGTGTTGCAGGCTGCAGAACACGGGTGGATACTTCCCCTATCAGTTTGGTCCAAGCTCCCTGTGATTGATGTCGGCCACTGGTGCTTTGCTGCTGATCTGTTCTGCGATCGAAGTGGCCATATTATCTATGTCTATTCTCTCTCTGCCAGATGGGTGTTTCAGATACTGGGAGGCAAGGATAGTGGCAAGCGTCTTCTGCTGGGAGCCCACTTCGTCTGAGGTATAAACTTACTCCATTCTGAGCAATTTAGGGGAAGAGGAGCCCCTGATACTTGTTTTTGGGTTTTTTTTTTTTAGTCAGTGAGCGAGGAGCTTTGTTAACACATGTCCACCATGGATGTTGGCTAGACCATTCATCATGAAAAATGTTTTAATTGAAGGTTTATCCTTACAGTTTGGGGCTTGTTGGTTTTACTGTCCCAACCCACTGGCTTTGTAGCCTGTACTCTAGTCCCGTTGCACCTTCAAGGACTATAGTCATGTTTATTTCCTGTTCTTGCCATATCTGAGCTTAGATGCTTATGCAATATGCATAGTCTAAATTTCAAATTCAAATAAATGTCTTTAATCCCCTGAAGCAGCATCCCCATGCCGTTTTCCAGACATTTGATTTGTATTGGCAAAGTTTTGTTCCTTATGACCTCTGTGGTGTTAGTGTGCAAGAGATATGCATTCTGTGTGTTTGTGAAACTCTCCAAAACTTAAAATTATTGGTTGCTGCTCTACCAGTAAAGATGGTCAACAAAGAGATAACTGAAATCCTTGTTTGTTCTTCAGTCTCAAAAACTTGTATGCTTCATCAATGAGACAAATGCCCAGGTCTGAAAGCACTTCAGAAAATAGTTGAAAAACGTTTTTGTGTCATGGATGATGATGACGCAATTGTTTATAAGCAGTGGGTCCACACTGACCAAAGTAAATTGGTTACAATCGCTAGTACTATGGAATAATTCTGTGAAGTTATTTATAGTGCTGTTGATTATGCAACAGTCCCTCTGTACACAGCTAAGCCCCAGGCTGAATTCCTATGCCAGTTAAAGGAAACCATTCGACCAGAAACGGAAGCTACTGTGTTACTACATTTTGCGGAAAATTCATACGTGTGCCAGGATGCAATTTAAGGATTCCACTAGGACACTTCACAGGAAACACTTCACCCATTTGCTGTATATTTTAGACAAGATGATTGTGACACTTTAAACTGTGTCTGTGCGTTAAGTGGTAACCGTGATCATTAATGGGCATGCCTTCATTACTGTAGTTATGAAACGCTTATTGGAACTATTACCAAAAATGAAGTATGTTCACTATTCTAGTGATGGTGCTTGTACACAATACAGGCACTGCAAAAACTTTTTGAAGTTATGGTTCCATAAGGATAACTTCAACATTCAAGCAGAATGGAATTTTTATGCCACATCTCATGGTAAGAGTCTGTGTGATGGTATTGGAGAGACAGTTAAACATCTAGCCACATGCAACAGTCTGCAAGCAGTGGAAACTCAATACATCTTGACACCTTTGGAGCTCTATAACTGGGTAAATGAAAACGTACGTGGCATAACGTTTTTCTACGTGTCGCAAAGTGAAATACAAGACTGCAAAACTAAGCTGCATAGCCGTCTACATATTCCTGCCACAGTCTTAGTCGTTTCTACTCGTCAAAAGTTTCGGCCTATTGGTAATGATGAGCTACACAATTACTGCTTGTCATAGAGGACATGAAGACAGCAGTTGGTATCACTATGTCTGTAGTCGCAAAATATGTAGACAAAAGTGATCTGCAACCTGGAACATACATAGCAGCAGTGTACAATAACATTCTAGTACATTGGGTATATTATTCAATGTAATGAGGAGGAACAAAATGTGCTGGTACACTTGAAACGAAACCGATCAACAAATGTGTTGTCCTGGCCTTCCTCTTATTCAGGTCCTCTGTATAACGGAAGTGCCTACTATCCAAAGAAGTACTGGAAGGCAGTATACACTGCTGACTGACACTTCAAGGATAATTACAGACCATTACTGCAGGTTCCAAACAAGAGGAAAATAATGTGATTGTCGACTCAACTTCAGTTATGTTTATTTTTAAATTTCATGGTTTATTGCGTAAACGATGTATGCGGTACAACCGTAATCGAACGTCAACTTTCCTCCTCTATGTATCAGAGTACCATACTGATTTTTTTTACTGTGGTAGTATATCTTTGTTAAGCACCTAAAAAAAATATAATGGGATATCAAGTGGTAAATGTATCAATATGCGGGTTCTTCAACACCCGCGTGTTCAGCCTCTTCCGCGATTAAATTTCAAGCGGCGCTGCATTGTAAAGGGTTAACTTCCCTTTACAATGCAGCTCCGCTTGAAATTTAATCGCGGAAGAGGCTGAACACGCGGGTGTTGAAGAACCCGCATATTGATACATTTACCCCCTAATGTTGATTTAACCTAGCGTTTTTAATTCTGTTCCAAAAGTTTGCATTTTTGCTGAAACGTAAGGCAGATAAAGTAATTTTGGTTTTTAATTTTTAGATTTGTGAGGAAAATTTACCTTAGGGGTCCAACTTTTGTGGTGGTTCCTTAATAAACAACTATGCGTGTGATACTTGAAGTAAACTGGAATAAATGAGCCGCGATTAGTAAATAGTTTAATACATTGAAAAATCAATATTTCGACAACTAATGGTTAGACAGATGAGATATTCAGCAGAAATAATTTTTCTGAACATACTCTTGACTAAAAAAAAAATTGGTAAAATTTAAGATGGTGGACACACCTGGTTGAACTGACGTGGAATGACTGTGCTGTAAAAAGGGAGCTGTATAAACATCTTGGCTATAGTTCCAATTTTAATATCTGTCTAATGTCCAATTGTTACCTTTCAAATGCTATCTCTAAAAGACAAAAGTTGGCATCTTTTTTTCTCTTTGTTTTCCAGCCAACGGAAGAGGGGAGCTTCTAAGAATAAACCTTCGAGAGCTGGAGTTGGCAAATAATGTTGACATTGAGAGCATAGCGGAGAACATGGATGGTTACTCTGGAGCAGATATCACCAATGTGTGCAGGTATGTCTTCATAGCTCAGTGTGGATCTGGTAAAGTTGCCTGACAATAGTGAGTGTTCAGGTCGCACATGTGAACAACGTATGTATTTACTATAATTGTAAATCACTGGTTAATGTCTCATTTGTCTTGATTGAATGTTAACCTGTTAAATGATCAATAAACCTAACATACAAGTTACCCTATATAAAAGAGCAGCTAAAAACATTCACCATTAGGGTTGGAGTTCCCATACCTGGCTACAACTTTAGACATTTGCCATTGTATATTAGACATCTTTAGTCACTTTATTCAGAAAATGCAATGTTCCTTCAGTGTTATTGCTGCCATTAAGTCTCCTTTGTGTAGAAATTCCCCAATTCTGAAAGGTTCCTGGATCTTTTATATATTCATCGAAACTAAATGGAAAACGAATATTTAGAATACCGTACTAGTTCTATTCCTTCCATCCCTTCTAAGTCTTTCAAAATGGACTATGTACTTTTCTTTATCGGGGACTAATCCTTTAATATCCTAAATATATTTAATTTCCACAAATTTGGTTCATATTTATATTCCCTGGTGCATTTTCTGATATTACGATTTATGTGAAAATATAAAATTTTTATTTGAGTCCATAACCTAACTACTATCTGGTGGTTTTCTTGGAGAAACCCCTGCTTGATGCTACTTTAATGAAGTGGGCATTTGTGCACATTTATTACGCACCCAGCACATGCATTATCAAACTCATTCATGCTCTTTGCGACAAATCTTCTGAAGATTGTTATTACTATAGATTTGTAAGGCGCCACAGTGTTCCGTAGCGCCGTACAGTAGGGAAAAAAGGACATATGTAAAGCAAGGACATACAAGGCAAACACAATAAATACAGACATAAAAACAAAGGGTATGGAGGTTCCTGCTCATTAGAGAGCTTACATTCTAAGTGGAAGAGGGCACAGCTGAAACAAGAGGAGTGAGTGTGGCTTATAGTGTGGAGATTGGGACAGCTGCAAGGGTGTATTGGTGTAAATAGTAGCATCAGGGATAAAGTAAGCTTTAAAAAAGAGATGGCTTTATCTGAGCAGAACCAAAACACTACAAGCTGGCTCAGGCTATGAGAAAACGAGAGTCTCTTGATTTACATAGTAAAGCTCTAATACATTTTTATTACCCTATAAATGAGATGTTTAAAATAAATGAGATCCTTTTTAAAGTTGCATTTCATAACATATAGTGGTGTTTATTGAACATATCGATGTCTACACAGAGATGCATCTTTGATGGCAATGAGGAGACGTATTGAAGGTTTAACACCAGAAGAAATTCGTAATCTTTCAAGGGATGACATGCACATGCCCACCACAATGGAAGACTTTGAGATGGCTTTGAAGAAAGTATCCAAATCTGTGTCTGCCTCGGACATTGAAAAATATGAAAAGTGGATAGAAGAGTTTGGATCTTGTTAGCCCCCTCTCTTTAATATGTAAAAAATATGACTCAAGTCTTAACTGGTTCTGTAGATTGTGGAGTTTTGGCTCTGTCTGCTGTATTTCTTTTTAACTCTTATGTAATTACCATGATTCTTAAAAAAAAAAAATAATAAAAAGTACTGATTTGATCCTACATATTATTACATCTTAGAAACAAAAATTGTAATGGTAATGATACATTTTGGCTGCAGTCTTTAGTAATTATGTATTTACTTATCTAGAACAGTGGTGCATAATCTCTGGGTTGAGAAACAAAATGGGGTCCTGGTAGTAAATGTATTAATCTGTGAGTTCTGCAACTCAACAATATTCGGTGAGTTTGACAGCTAAATTTAAAACTACAATGCCTTTAAGGGCAAAACTCACAGATTAATACATTTACCCCCATAGTCTGTTTTTAGAATCTATTGTATATATGGCAATCGATGGATCTCTATTACAAAAGACCTGTTCCTTTCAAGAATAATTTCACGCTGACCCTTGCAGTCCCAGCTGGAAAAGGTTGAGCACCACTGATCTAGACATTACTTAATATTGAGTCAGCCTGCAAAATGGCAGACTCTACTATTAGTGGGCAGAGAGTGCACATTAGAATTTCTGCTTATATCCAATAGAAGGGGGTAAAAATAAGTTTCTTTCCCCAAATAGTTTTTTCAAGTTTCCAAAATGAAATTTTTATACAAAAGACTTTGCAACTAATATTGGTAACTTAGGTTAACAAAAACATAGGTTTACACATAGTAACAAAATTTAAAATACCAGTTGTACAATAATACATTTTGTTTTAATCCTTTTTGGTTTTGTTTTATCTTGTCAGGCCTAAATTTAAATTATAGATGCTCAAAAACTAAAATGCGTTTGTGGTTCTTTGCTGACAAAGGGAAAGAAAGTTCAGGAAAGGAGATGAAATCGAGATCAGCATGGATGGATGGATGGTAAGATAGATGGGGCTCTTGAGAAATATTACCATTGATTAGTAGAGAGCAGAGCATAACTATGTCTAACATGAAGCAGAATTTGAAAATCTGGAAAAAGGTCTTAGATCAAAACACATCCATTGTGTATACCCAAGCTAAATGTATTTAAAATACGAGGTTTCAGAGTGTACAAAAAAAAACATTATCTGTCATGTAAATTTAGCCAGAGAATAAGTTATGAATAATGTGAATTGGTTTAAAAAACAAAAAAACTATTTCATCCAATGCCTTCAGTAGTGTAGAGTAGCCATATCTGCTTTGCGTGATTGGCATGAAGAAGCTGGTTTATTTTTAGTAGGAGCATCGGATGGCTAACCAGCATTTCTTAGCCATTAATGCAATTAAGACATGGAACCCTTGCCAACGTTAGCTTCCTTTTGTCTTCTATGTCTGTTTGGGATTTGGAGACACTAGAACCACACACACTGCTTTCATTAAAACCAGTCATTGTAAATTTTGAGGACTAGTTTCAAGGGTGACTTGCAAATGAGTGTTCCTATGAGGCTATGTATTTAAGAGACACAGCACTAAATACAGCTGACATAGATTTACAGTGTAATAACATATACAAATAACACTTAAAAGAGAATATAAATGATATGTCATTTAATTTACTACCATCATTAACCTCAGGAATTGGAATGAATGTTTCTGTTTCCTCTTCCTGCAATACTGATGGGGTTTGCGTTTCTTAAAAAGATTGCCCACTTTTTGACAAATCCTTTTTAAAGGACAAAAAATTCCCGGTGGCATCTCCTGATTGCTAAAGATGGTGGCTGTTTCACTGTGGGTTTCGTCTGATTAGTCAATTACATCTACTGCCGTCAACCCGCTACATTGCCTTTCACCTTCCTAACCAGTACAATATACGTGTATACACCTCTGGCTTCCTACTGGAGAGCCGCAGCAAACATCTCATGTCACAGATGTGGTGTCTCCTCTATGCAACCTGCTACCCTCTACCCCTGCGTCTCCCATAGCTGTTTTCGGCTTCCTGGTTTACTTTGTGTGGCATCCTGATCTGCGAGAAGTGTCGTCTTAACTGCTGACATTCATTTCAGGACGCTCTGCTTACCCACTGATCTGGATCAGCTGACGACTTGTGGCTTTTGTCAATCAACTCATCGCACGGGGAGAACTGTGTGCATCGCGTCTCTGGCACATTCCGCCCGATTTCCTCTAGACATTGCTTACCAGATTTAGTACGGTCACCTGCTTCCCTGATACCCCGCAACATTCTGGAAGTAATGGACCCTACAACGCTGTACCCTGAACCTACCTCCATTACTCTTTTAATGTTGGCATTGTGATTAGCCACATTGTCATTGTCTCCAATCACTTTGTCGACATTGTGAACCTGTCAGCACAATGGAAATGTTGCCATTTAGCCTTTTTAGCTTTTATAATGTAACAGCTGATCCGATGCAGGACAACAAACTACGGCAAAAATAGCTTGTGGTCTGATTGGGAAGATCCAAAGGAACCCTAATGACCCGTCCATTTACGATCCCTTAGGTATTTAGAACCTACTGACATTCTATATAATTTGTCTCCTCCCACTCTTTCCTTACCTGCCCAGATAGAGCTGATAGTTAACTATTTACAAACTAAGACCCTGCCAAAGCTTATCCCTGGAGCATAACCATTTTTTAAAATGAGGATATTTCACTGGCAGAATACCTACAGGCTATCAAATTGCTGAAAATGTCTTATGCTCCTGGCCACGCGGTTCTTCTCATTATTACAAGAAATATTATGATAACCTCGTTCCCAAACTCGCCTATTTAATGACATTTTAGAGTGGACAGCCTTTTACTTGATAACCACCAAAGTCAATGTGGTCCTCTTATCTATACCTGGAAGAGATCACATGCATTGCACCAACTACAGACCTATTTTGCTACTGATTGTGGACTTCAAAATATATGCTAACTGGTCCTCTTCCCTTCTCTAATTCATCCAGACCATGTCTGCTTTGTCCCTGTTCGTCAGGCCTCGGTCAATTGATCTGATTTACTCCATACAAAAGCGCAAGACCCTTCTCTTGTTCTAGCAATGGATGCCGAGAAGGCTGGATATCCTGGCCGATTATGTTCCAAACTTTATCCCATATAGAAATTAATAGGCATTAATTTTACTAATATTGGCATTTTATCGCTCTCTTTCAGCTGTGGTGCTGGAAAACAGTGTTGCCTCTGAATCATTTATAAATACTAATAGAACAAGGCAAGGCTGCCCCCTCTTCCCCCTCATTTTCGCTATGATTATTGAACCTCTCGCTCAAGCCATGCACTTTAATGTCAATATTTGAAGTATCCAATCAGGCATACTTGAGCACAAAATTGCATTATATGCCAGCAACATTCAATTGTCCAGCCATAACACTTCTATCAGTAATTGAGTCATATGGCTCTCTGCCTAAATATTAAATCAGCACTCAGAAGATCGACTTCCATTTTATGCCTCCTGTCAAATACACTTTGAAGTCACTATACTTGTTCAAATGGCACCTTTGGAAGCTACACTATGTCAGTGTAATTTTCACTAAAACTCATCATCAGTTCAGGTGAATTACCCTCAAATTTTATCCATTATTTCGCATGATCTGGCCAAATAGAATACACAATATTTTTCCTGGGTTGAATGTATCAATGCTCTAGATCAGGCCTGTCCAACCTGCGGCCCTCCAGATGTTTGTGAAACTACAAGTCCCAGCATGCCCTTTCAGCTATCAACAGGTTGTCTACTGGCAAGGCATGCTGGGGCTTGTAGTTTCACAACACCTGGAGGACCTCAGGTTGGACAGGCCTGCTCTAGATTTCTCTACCTCTTTAGAAACTTCCTATATGAATCCCCACTCAAACATTTACATTTTTACAACACATTACTATCTCCTTTATTTGAGCCAAAAACCATCCTAAACTTTGACTTAAAGTTCTTCAAGGATTTTTCCAGGGATGCAGATTGGGTGTACCTTACTTTAAGAGATATTACTAAGCGACTCAGCTCGCCGAATGTGTCCAAACAAATGCAGCTTGGCGGGCAAAAGTTTGGGTGCAGATAGAGGAAGACAATTAAACTTCCCACATTGTTCTCTCGTTTATGGCGGCTCCCCTCCCACTGTCCCTCTTTAGCTTGGACGCATCCGCTAATAGCGTTTTCACTTTCAATCTGGGACCACACTAATATCCTTTAATCACTGGCCTCTGATTAGTCTCCCCATATACCCATTTTGGGAAACCCCTTCTTCACACTGGGCTTATCTTTTTTTTTTACATTATCTGCTCCATGGCTGGCAGGTGGCATCCGATTTCTTAGCGATATTACTTGTTCACCCACATTTCCCCTGTTTTTGCTCTTGATTTGATACATAAGTATTTGTTTTAATTTTTACAAATGAGCAATTTAAGCCCCCCACTCAATGACAAGGCCTTTTCTACATTTGAATCTCTCTGGGTGAGGCAGGCCTCTACTAAAGGTTTGGTTTTCACACTTTATGCCAAACTTGCTTTACCCAGCTCCCTCAGTACAAGCATGGGAATCTGACATTGGTGAAGTATTGTACAGGGAGGATTGGTCTGATTTATTTTGAAGCATACTGCTTGCAGCTACAACTGTGTGAGGATCTTGGGGAATATCTGCAAACTTTTCTATCACTGGTACTATGTCCCCACCAGACTAAGTAGACTCTCTCGTGATGCCCCTGACAGATGCTGGAGTAACTGTCATTCACGCGGTACCTTCCTACACATCTGGTTGTTCTGTCTCAAATGCACAAACTGCTTGTCCACACTCAGAAGCCTGATCTTCTCTGTCCTGCAAATTGATGTCCCACTTATGCCTAAGTATTTTCGCCCTTAGCTCCTCCCAATGTGACAAAGCATAAATAAATGATGATGATTTAAATTTTTGCGCCACTTCATGCAGCTGCCACCTAACAGCTTGCTGTGGACTGGAAGGCTCAAACTCCCTCTACTTTTGCAACACTCATTACATGAATCTGGTATGTCTACCGCATGGAATATGACGGATGCTAAATAATTCAGCTGAATCATTTTCTAACACCTGGGAGCTTTATCAATATATATACATATCTATCTCTATATATCTAAATATCTTCCAGCTGCCTGTTTCTCATTAACGACTTCCTTTGCATCTGGGCTTCCACACCTCTCTCCCCATTCTTTTTTCCCTCCTAAAATTATAAAAGTCCTGGTTCACTTTCTTACATATCCCCAATATTTCTAGACTTGTTGAGTTTTTTTTCTGTTTGTTATATTTTCTGTACTAATTTCACCTATTTTATTATGCTTATTTTGTTACTATTTAATTGTGTAACGATTGTTTGATTTTGCATAAAATTACATAAATAAATCCCTCACAATTTGTACAGAAATATGATGGAGTTTTCCTCCCTCTAGTTAACTGAAGCATAGAACTGTCCATGGTTCACAATAGTTATATGGAATCACTTCCTTAGGACTCTATTATAGAGCTATAGCTAGGATGTGGAGACGTATGTGGGGTTAGACGTGTGTGATTTCTGCACTAAGTGGGATTTTCTCACAAAGTGGACGAAAATGCACAGTTAGACAACACAGTTGGACAAACATTGGACTACATTTGACTTGCTTTTACTCCCAGCAATAAGCAACATCTGCCACAGCCTATTTCTGCACTACTTGTCTATTTATATGGAATACTGCTAAGAGGTAATTCTTAAAATACCCTTGCTTTTTGCTTTTACCCCTTTTATCACAATGTTTCACAAATTGCTTTTCTTAGTCTCATTTCATGGCATGATCTTTAGGACTGTGTCATCTTTCACCCCTCCACCAACACACAAATTTGTTCATATTGCACCTGCATTACTCCACTCACCTCTATTTAACACCCATGAACTGTTGTCCTATTTATTATCTCTAACAAGTACAGCCTCCACCTGTCGCCAGAAAATAAAAGGCCACACATCTTACAATCCCCTTGCCTATCTTTCGCTCACTCTGCTTCTATTAGCTGGTGATATATCACCTAATCCAGGTCCCCCACACTCCTCACACACACATACATCAGAACACTACCGTTCTATAGCAAACCTCAAACACATCACCTGTCTCCCCTCTCTTCCCAAGTCCTTTAAATGTGCCCTTTGGAATGCACGCTCTGTTTGTAACAAACTTACCTCCGTTCATGATCTCTTCCTCTCAAAAAACCTCAACCTTCTGGCAATAACAGAAACATGGCTCATGCAATCAGACACTGCCTCACCTGCAGCACTTTCACATGGTGGCCTCCATCTCACCCACACCTCCAGACCTGAAGGCAGACAAGGAGGTGGGGTTGGACTACTTCTCTCCCCACAGTGCACATACACAGTTCTACCAAATGTGCCATCACTCACGTTCACATCTTTTGAAGTACATGCTATTCGCATTTTTAATCCATTCTCCCTACGTGTTGCGGTGATCTATCGTCCCCCTGGAGCACACCAACAATTTATTGAGGATTTCTCTGCATGGCTCCCTCACTTCTTATCTTCAGACATCCCCACCATCATCATGGGTGACTTCAACATCCCCATTGATAACCCACCTTCCAAAGCTGCTTCCAAACTACTCTCTCTAACATCCTCACTTGACCTCTCCCAGTGGATTGAATCATCTACTCATAAGGATGGCCACTGCCTTGATCTTGTTTTCTCTAGACTATGCTCAGTTTCTAATTTTATTAATACACCCTTCCCCCTCTCGGATCATCACCTTATCAGCTACACTCTCACCCCCACTGCTCTAACCTCTCTACTGTCTCAACCAAGCCTCCTCATACTCGTAGAAATCTTAATTCTATTAATCTTCAACAATTTTCCACCTCTCTCCAACACCTTCTCTCCCCTATCTCTACATTCTCATCCCCTGAGATGGCAGTACCTCATTTTCACCTAACCTTAGCAACGGCCCTTGATCAAGTGGCTCCAGCGACACTTCATACTACACGTCGACTTCGATGTCAACCGTGGCACACCAAAGCAACACAAAATCTTCAAAAACTGTCCCGTAAAGCAGAACGTCACTGGCGTAAATCTCGAAGCTCTAATGACTTCTTCACATATACTTCTGTCTACCACTCCTATCGAAATGCTCTGGACACTGCAAAACAAACATACTTTCAATCTCTTATCTATGCTCAGGCTTCTAACCCCAAACGCCTTTTCAATACATTTAATCATCTTCTCAATCCTCCCACCCCGAACCCTCCATCTACTATCAGTGCTCAGGATCTTGCTTCCTACTTCAAGGACAAGATTGACAAGATCAGACTAGAAATGGTATCCTCTTCCTCAACAAGCCATCAGCTCATTTCCTTCCCTCTACCCTCTGACACCCTTTCTTCATTTGACCCCACAAATGAAGAGGAAATTTCTACGCTCTTCTTATCTTCCTACTCTACCTCCTGTCCTCTTGATCCTATTCCCTCGCAAATCGGTAGATCCCTGTCTTCTGTGCTCATTTCACCTCTAACTCAAATCTGTAATCTCTCACTCTCTACTGGCATCTTTCCATCACTATACAAGCATGCAGTGATTACTCCTATTCTAAAAAAACAAAACTCAGACCCAAACTCTCTCTCAAATTACCGTCCCATCTCTCAGCTCCCTTGCCCCTCCAAGCTTCTAGAGAGACTTGCCTACACTCGCCTCACACGCTTTCTTTCCGCAAACAACCTGTTGGATCCTCTTCAGTCTGGCTTTCGTTCTCAACACTCCACAGAGACTGCGCTGACCAAGGTTGTTAATGATCTGATCACTGCTAAGACTGAACGCCATTACTCTCTCCTAATTCTCCTTGATCTCTCGGCTGCATTTGACACCGTTGACCACTCTCTTCTCATACAAACGCTGCAATCCCTAGGTCTTCAAGACACAGTTCTATCCTGGTTCTCATCTTACCTCTCTAATCGCTCTTTCACTGTTAATTTCTCTGGAGCCACCTCTGCTCCGCTTCCCCTATCAGTTGGAGTACCACAAGGCTCGGTGCTAGGTCCTCTGCTGTTCTCTATCTATACCGCTTCTCTTGGAAATCTAATAAGTTCCTTTGGCTTTCAGTATCATCTCTATGCGGATGATACCCAAATCTATCTATCCTCTCCTGATATCTCGACATCTGTGTTGTCCCGTGTAACTGACTGTCTTTCTGCCATTTCATCTTGGATGTCCTCTCGTCAACTCAAACTTAATCTTTCTAAAACAGAGTTATTAATATTCCCACCCGCCAACAAGAGCATACCTGACATTTCTATCTCTGTTGATAACATGACCATAAATCCCACCCCACAAGCTCGCTGCCTAGGTGTAATCCTTGATTCACGCCTATCCTTTGTTCCCCACATTGACTCTATATCTAAATCATGTTACATACATCTAAAGAACATTTCCAGAATCCGCACATATCTCACACAAGACACTGCTAAAACCTTAATTCATGCACTAATCATCTCCCGCATTGACTATTGCAATTCCCTCCTTACTGGTCTTCCCAAAAACAGACTCAAACCCCTAAAATCTATTTTGCATGCTTCGGCAAGACTGATTTTCCTTGCAAATAGTTATTCCTCTGTTGAATCACTCTGTATGTCTCTACACTGGCTGCCTGTCTTCTACCGAATCCAATATAAAATACTTTTACTAACCTACAAGGCCATCAACAAAGCTGCACCAACATACATCTCCTCTCTTGTCTCAAAATATCTCCCAACTCGGCAACTCCGTTCTGCAAAAGATCTGCGTCTCTCATCCACCCTCATTACATCCTCCCATTCCCGGTTACAGGACTTTTTTCGGGCTGCACCCACTCTATGGAACTCTCTCCCTCGCACAATAAGACTCTCCTCTGGTCTACAAACTTTCAAGCGTTCTCTGAAAACCTACCTATTCAGACAAGCTTATAATATTCCTCAACCACCATCTTAACCTCACTACCTTTAGCCTGTTACACAATTTCACACAAGACAACTACCCCCGGACCAACATTGTTGTGTGACAGGATCATTTAGCTTATGAGTCACCCTACCTTTGCAGTCTGGCTGGGCCAAGATGCAAAATGTATACTTAACCTCATGTGTCAATCTCCCATTGTCCCATAGATTGTAAGCTTGCGAGCAGGGCCTTCTCACCTCTTTGTCTGTTTTACCCAGTTTGTTTATTAGTTTATTACGTTTGTCCCCAATTGTAAAGCGCTACGGAATATGTTGGCGCTATATAAATAAATGATGATGATGATGTAATGAGCAACATATATAGCAGTCCAGTGCAGACTTCTGGTTACAGGTTGCGCAATGTCCCCTATTACCTGTAAGGAGGGGATATTTTTTTTTGTTTGTTTTTTTTGGAGAAAAAGGTTGTCCAAAAGGCTCATCCCTTTAGCTCTAAGTGGTTCAAAAACATATGGAATACTGTATTATACAATATTCAGTTACATTGAAACTGAAGTTTTTAGAGGGAGCTATAAACACATTTCATATTACACAAAAGTTATTACTAAAAGCCTACAGTTGTAAGTATACCTTGACATGATTTAAATTGTTACAGAGAGCTTATTTCCAATGAAGGAAGAAGGAAAGTACCAGGATTAAAATCTCACGTAATAATCTACACTACAGAAAGTTAAGCTTTTCAGGCATGGGGAAGGCTTATAATTCCCAGATCTCACACATCCTGGCTCTAATAAACTCCTTCGTCCCTTCATGTGATGCAATAGGTTGTCTAGTTTTCAGAATGGTATGCCATGTTATTGCTACTCATACTATTCCTACACATATTATGCATTTCATTCAAGACCGTGCAAACTAGCAAAAGAATTGCATTATTATTTTCAAGTGCAGATTTCATTATGAAAACCTGTGGGTAGAATCCTGATTTTCACTGTTTTGGAAACATTGATTCCAAAGCAAGAACCAAAAAGTATTTGTTGGTAGTGTTTAGAAAGCAAAATACACACAGTTGATTTTAGTTCACTTTCCAGCAATGTCGATGAAAAAAAACCAAAAAACTGGGGCCCTGAATTCCTCTTGGCAGCCCTGCTTATTACATATTCAATTTAATATTCAAAAAGTACAATGCTTGTAGGTTATAAAAACAATTAATAAAAGATGGCATAGCGCACACATCAAAACAGATTTAAAAATAAAAAGGACAAAGTTTCAGACTATAAACTATACATCTGAGTTGTAGAATCTGCGTCAAGGGAAATTAGCTCTGAAGATGGACAGCTTATGAATGATGACTGATTTACCAAAAGTCTGACAATTTCTTGTAACTGGTCTTGTCTTTGTAAAGACACTTTTACACCTTTCCCCACCTCGCGAGGGCCGCCTCAGAGGGTGCCCTGTGACACAGTTTTACAGCCATGATTTACATCTCTGTTTCATACCCCATGCTAAAATATAATATAACTTTCCTGGGGACTGTCACACAGACCCAATTGTATTATCAATAAATCCCATACATATTTACCAGTCCTCAGATACCAAACATCAAAAGATCCAGTGTATTCGTGAGCTGATGCTCTCTTTTCCTTACATTTCCCAGAGTGACAAACAGCTTTATGCGACGCATGGGCTGTTCTTCATCCTGCTATTTATAAATATGTGGTTGATCACTAATTTTATTGATTTTAAGTGGTATTTTGGAAACTGAAATATATTTACCTATATAAAATATTGCAAGTCTTTCTGTGGTCTCCTTGTGTAAGACAACATGGTGAGCAGTTCCTGAAAGTCTATTCAGGTGTCAAAACTTCATCCTGTACCAGCACATAAGCTCACCATAGGAGGTATTTGAAGCTGCTCAGCTTCTCTAAAGGTGATACTTATCTTTTAACACAGAGGTAAGCAGAGCCACCAAATAAACATACACCAATACTTCTGGTTTCAAATTTTACACCTTAGTTTACAGAGTAGCTCAAATTATCAATGGATTCATTTGATAATATACAATATTTACACTGCAGTCGCTTGTGCTTCATTCCCTCCAGTTATGGTATTGGTTAATCCTTATAACTGAAATTCTCCTATGTTCACTAAACCTCCCCCTTTTAAGAGATGGTTTGGGGATTGATGGACAGGTCATTGCTCCCATAGATTCCCCCTGATGGAATAGCCTGTCCATGTGCCTGTGTGCAATCCCATTGTGTTAAATAGTGAAATCATACTGCTGTAGAGCAAGGCTCCACCTAGTAATTTTCCTTTATCGCCTGCTACCCTGTGTAACCAGCTAAGAGGGTTGTGGTCAGTCACTACTGTAAAGTTTCACCCTACAGGTAGGGTTGTAACTTCTGTAGGGCCCCTGTAATGGCTAGGCATTCCTTTTTTACAGTGGTATAGGCCACTTCTCTTTGCAGCAGCTTCCTACTCCAATACATAACTGAACTCTCCTCTCCGCTGAGATTAACCTGGCTGTGTACTGCACCTAGTCCTTAGGTACTGTCATCCGTCTGCACCACAAACCTGCGGGTGAAATCTGGGGCCTGTAAGACTGGAGAGCTGGCAAGGGCTGACAGAGAGCCCACGCAGTCGACTGTCCAGTTAACTATATGAGGCAGCCTCTTCTTGGTTATATCTGTCAGAGGCTTGGCTAATGTGCTATAGTTAGGGATACATTTTCTAGAATACCCAGCTGTGCCAAAAAAGGAAATAACCCACTTCTTTGTTTTAGAGGTTGGCCAGACTGTGATGGTGATGGCACCTACCTTCCCTGGGTCTGGCCTCAGAATTCCCCCTCCCACCCGGTGTCCTAGCTATTGTACTTCTGTCAAGTCTATCTGACAGTTTCCATGTTTGATTGTCAAGCTGAAGATTGGTTCTTCCTGAGCACCTTTGTCAGGTGAGACAGGTGTTCCTCCCAAGTATTGCTGAACACGGCTATATATTCCAGGTAAGCTACTGCAAACCATTCAAATTCCTCTAGCAGCTGGTTAACCAAACGCTGGATCATTTTTCATGCCGAAGGGCATTACTCTAGACCGGCGGTTCCCAAACTGTGCGCCGCGGCTCCCAGGGGTGCCGCGGCGCTGTCACTGGGGTGCCGCGGGCCAGACATAAAAAACAAAACAAAACACAGAAACTTACCAATCCGTCGGGTGCCGGGACCCAGCAGCCTCCTCTCTCCTGCAGCTGTCACTGAATATCGACGTCAATAACAAGCTGCAGGAGAGAGGAGGCTGCTGGGTCCCGGCGCCCGACGGATTGGAAGTTTTGGGGTTTTTTTTATTTTTATGGCTGGTGCGGGGCAGAGTAAGAGGGATCGTGGCAGAGGAGGGGGACAGAGGATGGTGACAGCGGGACAGAGGAGGAGAGCAGAGGATGGTGACAGCGGGGCAGAGGAGGAGAGCAGAGGATGGTGACAGCGGGACAGAGGTTGGTGACAGAGAGCAGAGGATGGTGACAGAGGGGCAGAGGATGGGGACAGAGGGGCAGAGGAGGGGGACAGAGAGCAGAGGATGGTGACAGCAGGGCAGAGGAGGGGGACAGAGGGCAGAGGAGGGGGACAGAGCGGCAGGACAGAGAGCAGAGGAGGGGGACAGCAGAGGAGGGGGGCAGAGGATGGTGACATAGAGCAGAGGATGGGGACAGAGCGCAGAGGAGGGGGACATTGTGAGAGAGGGCAGAGGAGGGGGGACAGCGTGACAGAGGGCAGAGGGGGCAGTGTGAGAGAGGGCAGTGTGTCTGGATGCAGAGGGGGCAGAGTGCCTGAGGGCAGAGTGTCTGGATGCAGAGGGGGCATTTTTGCATACAACTAAATAAGTATTTCTGTCCTGACCTAAATACTTATTACAATTTTATGACCCAACTACTTCTAAAACAGGACTGCTCAATAATTATTTTGGAGGGGTGCCTTGAAAAAATTTGGAGACTCTAAGGGTGCCACGAAATGCAAAAGTTTGGGAACCACTTCTCTAGACTCCTACAATCCAAACGGAGTAATAAATGCAGACCTTTCCTGGGCTTCTTGAGACATGGGATTCTGCCAGTATTCCCTACTTAAATCCATAATTGTTAAGTACTGCGTAGGGCCGGACTGGGACTAAAAATCAGCCCTGGCATTTAAAGCACACAGATCTGCGCAACATATTTAGTTAGGTGGCTGGTTCCTGGGGAGGATCCAGCCTCCAGGAAGCCACTGGTAGGCTCGGTCAGACCCCATTAGCTTGGGACTGCAATGCCGGGACCCGGGGTTAAAGAAATTGCCAATCCGCTACTGGTTATGCCAGGCCCTGCAACGGCCCATCTAGCTATCGGCCCTTCTGGCATTTGCCAGAACTGCCAGATGTCCAGTCCGCCCCTGGTACTGGGTGCTGGCTAACTGATCCAGCAGCTTATCCATGCTGGGCATTGGATCGCATCAAAAACCGTGATGGCAGTTTAGTCTCCTATAGTTCACACAGAAGCAGGTGGTCTGGTCCTTTTTGGGGATGAGGACTACAGGGGAGACCCATGCACTCTGAGACCTCTGGATTACCCCGAGTCCTAGCATTTCATCTATTTCATGCTTAAGATCAGCTCTCACTTCTAGCAAAACTTGGTAGGCAAATTGCCTAACAGAAGGATGATCCCCAGTGTCCACGTGGTGGACTGCTAGCTGAGTCCTCCCAAGCTTTTCCATTAAAGTGGTTAGGAAGGGGTTAAATACCTCACACAGCTGGATCTTTCTGAACCTCAGATAGCTGAAAATTAAACTCTGCATCCTCAATGGATCCTGTCTCTTGTGCTGCAGCTACTAAATTGTCTAGAGTGTCCCTTTCCCCTGCTCTGGCAAACTGCATACTTGCAGGGTGCAGATATCCCTGTCACAATAGGCTTTCATCATGTTAACATGAAAAACTCTATTTCTTCCTGGTACTATTTATAGTGACTACATAGTTTACATAATTTAGGTGTTGATGGATGAGATATGGTCCTCCCTGAAGTCTATTCTGGGTCTGAGGAACTACTACCCACACCTTTTGACCCACTTCATAAACTCTCTCCCTGGTATTGTGGTCATACCACTGCTTCTGGCTTGCTTGGGCCTGTCATGTTTTCATGCACCAACCCTGCCAAAGTTTGCATTTTGTCTCTGAGCCTCATGCCATAATCAATGACTGAGATTTCTTGGGTAACCTGTTCTCCCTACAGGATTCTCTTACCCATCTTCCATACAGGAGCTCAAGGGGTGAGAAACCTGTTGATGCCTGGGGTACCTCTCGGTAAGCAAAAAGCAGGTGTGGGAGATGATGCTCCCAGTCCCTTCCCTGGGACTCTATAAGCATTTTGAGGATCTGTTTTAAGGTCTAATTAAAACGTTCACATAATACCATTAGTCTGTGGCTGATAGGGACTAGCTACAATATTTTGCACACGCATTTTCTTACATAGACACTGCATCAAGTTGGACATGAACTGGGTTCCTTGATTTGTAAGCATTTCCCTGGGAAACCCTACACAAGAAAATATAACAGGGCATCAAAGAGTTTATTAGCCCTAATGGAGAATACAGCTTCTGGGTAGCGTAATCTACCACCATTAGGATGAAACTCTTCCCTAAGCTGCTAGGTATGGCCAAAGGCCTGATAATATCCACAGGAACTCCCTGGAGGGGTTCATCAATTACAGGAAAAGGTATTAATTGGGCTTTGTGGATATGTCCAGATTTCTCCACCTTTTGACAGGTCAGACAAAACCGGCAGCAGTTAGCTACGTTGACCCTGATGCGAGGTCAGTAAAAGTTGTGTGCTCTCCTGACTTTTGTTTTTAATATCCCTAAATGTCCAGCTAGGGGAATCTCATGGGCAACTCTCACCTAAATTGATGAGGTATGATAAGCTGCCGTTCTCCTAACCAGACCTGCTAGGGGTCAGTATTAATGGTTTCACTGTACAACCTCCCCTGGTCCCAAAATATTTTTTCTTTGTCTGACTCCTTTGGTGGTTTGTCTGCAAGGCTCCTCAGGTTCTCTAAGCTGGATTCTGTGTGTAAGGCAGCCTAGAACTCCAGACTCTGGGTTTCTATGTGAGAGGGTAAAGTAACATAGACTTTGGGCCCATCAGCTACCCCTTTTCTGTCACCTTACAATGGTCTAAGAGAGTGTGGGATAGTAGATGACCCCTCATCCCTCTACAGACAACTCGGGTGAATGTTCAGAACTCTGACAGAGGTCTGGGTGCTGAACATTCTGACTACAGGTTACAGTAGCAATGTAAGGTCTACCCAGTTCTATTCACCCATTTCTTCCCGTTGGTCATGTGTATGTGCCTCCCCTGCTGCCCGATTCCTATCTGCAATAGTGTCAAGCATCAAATTGGTACGATATGTCTACGTTATGACATGATGTGGGTGGAGAAACAGATTTAGATTCTAACACAGTAACAGTTCTGGCACAGACATCATTGCACACTTCTCTAGCAATTTGAGGTTTAAAATTATTATTGACTATTGCAGCATTGTCACACAATTCTACCATATCACTGGATTCAGTAGAGATGGAGGAATTCAGGTTAGCATAAAGAGGAACATACTGTGATATCAAGCGCCCCAGATCAGTGCCCAATAAAACATTTGTGGGAATATCATCATACACTCCCAACTCCATCTCTCTCCCCGCTCCCCAATCCAAGTACACTCCTGCCAAGGGAACAGCAAGGCTGACACCTCCAATCCCTTTGACAGTCTAGGATCCCCTAGAATCGGACCCTCATAAGTTACCTGTTCTGGATGTACTAGTGTCATTTCAGCACCAGTGTCTCCCAATTCCAGCTTGACAGTGTTACCCATAGTAACCAACTGTAATTTGTCATTGTGTTTCTGGTGCTCCCTAGTCACAAATAAAACAGTTGAAGCTGGGCCAGGAGGCTTTGATTGGGAAGGGGGGTAGACTTCCTTTTTGTCTGGACAAGAGACACTTTGTTACACACAACACCTGCGAGTGTCTCCCAAAACATGCTTTGCCTCCACCCTCCCAAGAGATGAAGCGCAGGCGGAGGCACTGAAGGGGGATGGTGTGGTTCTTCCTGCCTGCCCCCCTCTCCTGGCACAAAAGACCCTTTTTTCGTTGAAGGTGACTGGGTGACATTATACTTGTATGCCAGTCTAGCTGCTGCTGCAGGCGATTCAGGGTTCTGATCTTCTACCCATTCCTTCACATCAGCTGGGCACAAACTGAGAAACTGCTCCTGGATCATTTAATCTTTTAGAGCATCAAAGGTGCCCCCCTCCCCCAATCCACTGTTTGAAGGAAGCAGACAGTTGGGCCACAAGTCCTGAATAAGTGTCAGAGGTACTGTGTTTTAAATCTCTGAACTTCTGTCTGTGAGCCTACGGGGTGATATTAAAATGCTGCAACAGGGCACTTTTGATAGCCTCGTAATCTCCATCCATCTCAGGTGGAAGATCTGCAAAGGCCTCTAATGCCTTCCCTTGTAATCCAGTCATTAAATACTGTGCCCACTGATCATTGGGCAGTTCTTACTGTCGGCAAGTCTTTTCAAATCCTCGCAAAAAAGCATCCAAATCCCAGTCTTTTTCCAGAACCAGGAAATTCTATGGACGGGGTCCGATGATACCAGCCTCTCTGGTTTCTGGCTGGCGTTGTTTTGTTTGTAAGTTCCAGCTGGTATCTCCTTTCTGCCTCTCTTTCTGCAGCTCTTCTTTCTGCTTGCTGCTCGACTTTGCCACCTCCATTGTAGTACGCCTCTCCACAGCCTCCAGGACAGCGTGCCTCTCCTGGCATTCTGTTGCTTCCTTTTCCTGGTACTGCTGTATAAGTTGCATTTTGGTTGCAATGTCCGCTGGTCCCAAATATTTTAGGGAAGTTTGCAAATAAACATCTATTGCAGTATCCACAATTGAACTATTAGAGTCCTCAGAAAGTAACAGTCCAGGATTTGAATCAATATTTACACTCAGGACCTCTTCTGAATCCTGGCTGGGCCCTCCATGGAACAGATCTCTTTCTTTGCTCTGATCACTCTGCAAGAGGGATTGAAATAGTTGCTTTTTGCTTTTGCCACAGATAGACATTCCTTTCTCCTCAAATGTGTCATCAGCGCATCCTTCACCATGCGGTATTTTGCAACAGCAATCTCCTCAGTTACGTTGCCAAATAAAACATAGAAAGGAAAAAAAAAAGAGAGAGAACGGAAGGTAACTCTTTTGCACATATGTCTTAGAAAATAATAAGCATTGAATTTTGTCCTTATGAACACAGTTGTATTCCTCGCGAGGATACTACCAGTCCTTAAGTGCAGGGAAGAATTACTTAACACCAGCACTTAATGCTCTAAAAATTAGGAAAATCCCACAAGCTGCCAATAATTGTCAGGGTTGGACATTTCTCAATTTAATATATCTTATCATATATTCAAACAGTCCAACAATATATCACCTATATTTCATCAGTAAACCACTCCTGACTACCTTTGCCTGTCACAAACCACCCTCTGTGCTCTCGTGACTTGGAAGCTTACTGTAAGTGGACACACAGGATTCCAGCCTAAATCTCACACTTCCACAACGCTCTGCACCGCCACCAGCTACAAATAAGACCCCTAGCAAACCTATGACTTAATTATCCATTTGCGCACACTCTGCTCTACAAATAGCTAAAAGAGTTAACACTTCCCGCACTGGTATACTATTCTACTTATTGCTAGAGATGTTCACTGACCCTGTGTTTTGGTTTTGGATCTGTATTAAGTTTTTGTTTTGGCAAAACCACCCTCGCGTATTTTGGATCTGTAGTTTTTAGAAAAATTGCTAAAATCATATAATTTTGCTCTTTTCCTGTTCCTGCATTAGTATTAACCTCAATAACACTAATTTCCAGTCATTTCCAGTCAATTTCGACCACCTCATAGGTGGTCAAAAGTGATTCCCTTAATTGGAAAAGCAGCTGGAGAAATTGAAGGAGGAGATGAAACAAAGCAATTCCGCTAACTATGTAGAACTTGTAGATGAAGTACTTTCTTCACTTCGCCAGGATCCAAGCGTTATCAACATCTTGAAATCAGATCACTACATTTTGGCAACTGTACATGATCCTAGCTTTAAGAGCTATGTCTTCTCTTTCTTTCCATCTGCCCCAGATCACAAGAGATGCAATGAGCTCCTGGTCAGCAAGCTGACAGCTCAAGAAGTAATTCTTAGAGGACTGGAAAAGAGCAAATGTAGTTCCACCGCATAAAAGAGGAAACAAGGTAGAGGTGAGCAACTACAGACCAGTGAGCCTTACATCAGTAGTAGGGAAATTGATGGAAGCACTCTTAAAAGAAAGAGTTGTAGAATATCTCAAATCCAGTAACTTACAGGATCCCAAACAGCATGGATTTACTGGGGGGAGATCACGTCAAACAAATTTTACTTACTTTTTTAAATGGGTGACTAAAGTAATAGATCAAGGGGGGCCACAGGTGTAGCTTATCTGGATTTCAGTAACGCTTTTGACACTGTCCCATATCGCAGACTGTTAAAAAAAACTTGAAAGCTTGCAATTGGATTCTAAGATGGTTGAATGGATAAAATCTTGGTTGCAGTATACAAAACAGAGAGTTATAGTAAATGGAGTGCATTCATAGGAGGGAAAGGTTACCAATGGAGTACCCCAAGGATCTTTACTTGGGCCTGTGCTTTTTAATATATTTATTGGTGACATTGCAAATTGTATTGAAGGGAAAGTATGCCTTTTTGCAGCGGACACAAAGATATGCAACAGGGTAGACACACCAGAAGAGGTAATAATCAAGAGAGTGGTAAATAAAGTTTATTGATAAAAATGCAAAATCATGCACTTGGGTCTCAAAAACCCAAAGGCTAAATATAGGATTAATTGCACTATAATGGAAATTACTGTGGAGGAATCTAGGAGTCACTATTTCAGGCGACTTAAGGGCAGGTAAGCAATGTAACAAAGCAATGAGGAAGTCAGTGTGTTCCTGGTTATTTCATCTGTGCCTTTATGTTCTTGGTTGTTCCATTCACAGCAATCTATTCCTGAATATTCCATCCAATCCAGTGTGTTCCTTGTTATTCCATCCACATCATTGGGTCCAGACTATTCGCTATCTCTTGTATTCCACATCAATCACACTTGATTCCTTACACCTGCTAGTTACATCCGATACCTGTTTGTAGGGCCATGATCTGCCGTTAGATAGCAGCCAAGTCAATAACTCCTTGCGGGGGTCTCTGGTGGATACCTACCCTTTATTAGAGTCCACAGCTCGACTGCAGGGGGAGAGTCAAATTGGTCTAACTATTTGAAACCACAAAGTTCTTGTGTGATTCCTGACAGTATCTCTGACCAACAAATGGATTCAGCGGATGATCCATCACCAAAGGAGTTACTCCATCATCTTCTGGGTCATGTGGACAAACAGGAGGTGGCAAAGACTAAGCTAGTCTAATAACTTCAGGGACTCTCAGCTTGTCTTGATACTCTAAAGAGATCCTGTTCTGACCTGTGTTACCTGCTGCAGGCATCTCTGCACTTTTGGCTGTTTAAGGAGTTACAGTTGCTAACAGCAATCTCAGAATTATGTCTCTAGCCAAATACGACGTGGAACCCAAGACTTGCCATTGAATCCTCAACCAATGTGATATTCAATTTGAATTACTCGCAGGTCATTTCCCTACATATAGATCAAAGGTCCTGGCCTAGACCTTTCCCCTATGGAAAATATTCCTTTAACACAATTTTGAAAAATGTTTAATGAATCCGGGAGTTCTTCCTTTCTGCTGCTAATAACTTGTCTCTACACAAGGATGTCAGAGCCATATGACCATATGTGGTACAGTTCTGCACTACTGCTTTGGAGATTGGAATTACAAGATCTTTTATTAGCATTCTTTCATAATCGAACAAAGTTCCCTTTCACAAGCTAACAAGGGCACAGTGTTTATTAGTTAAATTTTGTCTTAGAAGAGCAGTTCCTCATAGGGGAAATACGATGCAGCATGCTCTGTTATGTGGCTTTTTCCGAATCCAACATAGCCGCTGTAAAAAAATCTCCCTGTTGTTCAGTACGGTTTCTATGTGGAGAAGTCCGGTTTTATTGTGGTCAGTCTGGGGTGTTGGGGTAATATAATCAAGCATTTTGTTCATCTATGCTCAGACTTCTTCAGGGATAGCATAGTATGACTGAGCATGTCTCCTTCCTGTCCCCTGGATGTCTAAACTTTTTCTGTGCACTACTAGGGTGTCAGAACATGTATCTCTGTTAGAGTCTGCTGGGCTTTAGTGAACTACTGCCATTACTATTGCTATTAAGGCACAGGAAACAGAAGAAGCATTAATGCTATGTATTTCTTGATAGTTGGTAACCGTGGAGGATTGGGAACTTAAAGTGGCCCTTTAAAATATTCTTGAAGTGGCCTCATGGGGGTGTGACCAAGTCAACTGTAGGTGGGGCCAACACAATAGTAGCCGGGATTTAGAACTACTGGAATTTTGTTGTAGTAACATTTAGGAAACTCTAGATGTGAGGACTTAAGACACAGATGGTTTTTTCTAAAGCAATGCAGGGAAAGGGCTTCCAGTCCTTTGTTTTAAAAATACATGAATCCTTTTGGATGATCTGCGACTGGTTTATGCCTCTGTTCTCCAACTTGTTTAGTTGCCCACTAAAGTAACCTTCCAAAATTCCTTTCATAGAAACATAGTTGACATTGTTCAATAAGTTTATCCATTACGAAACATGTTGGCAGAATCGTATCTGATCAGTCTGCCAGAGCAGCATATGAGCACCTCAAACACTTTGCAACCACCCCTGACGTCATGAGATAGAAAGTACCAGTCAAACCTCTATCTCTCTCTCTCTCTCTCTCATTATATATATATATATATATATATATATATATATATATATATATATATATACATACATACATACTCTGTGTTTCAAAAGTGTATTAAAAATAATCCTTATAATAAATGACTATCCGGTGCGATCACACAAAGGTGAAATTTTGCAAGCATCTGCAAGAAAACACTTATTTTGTAAAAATTGTGTATGAGCCCTAAATGTGCTCAGTGATTGGTGGTGGTGTGAATTAATAACAGTGCAGTGAGGGTTTTCAGACAATGGCATAAGTGAAGAGGAGAGCTATTCCAAGGGTTTGCTGGTGATACAGTAAGTTCAAAGAAGGAAGGATTGATAATATTGTCAGTGCAATGGGGGCTGACCATAAGTTCTACAAAGTGATCTGAGAATGGGACCAGTGC
Organism: Mixophyes fleayi; assembly: GCF_038048845.1. Taxonomy (NCBI): domain Eukaryota; kingdom Metazoa; phylum Chordata; class Amphibia; order Anura; family Limnodynastidae; genus Mixophyes; species Mixophyes fleayi. Next base: position 229,970,590 of record NC_134404.1, on the reverse strand, counting down.
AAGGTAGAGGCAGGCATTGGAATAAATGCAAGAACCACTAAAGTATCACTAGAGCTGGAATAAGGCTCTAGGGTGCCCAGGGCACTTGAGAGGAGGGTTATCATTTTAGACAAAAACATAGGCAACACTGTGTGCACTACTGTTAGGTGCACGCAGCTCTGCCTTCATGAGCAGTACAGTGTTAAGTAAGAAATACCTCCCAGCTGTCCTTGTTGTCGGACCAAATCCTGACTAAGTGAGATAGTCATCCAAATTTGGGACTGACCTACCAGATTCAAGACAGGTGGCAGACTGTCCTGCTCTCTCCTACCAGTTCTTGTCATTTTCCCTTCCTGTGGCTGCTGGTGTCTTTAGCTCAGTTGCTGCTTGTCTGGATCCTGGAATGCTGGAGACCCTATTTGGAAAAAATAATGGGTACATGAAATTTAGAAAACACCAACCAGCCATTAAGGCATTAAATCAATAACACCCACATTTAAAAATTAGGCCTCCCTCCAGTCCCAACATTAAATTAATAGTATACACATTTAATAAATAGATCTATTTACCCTCTAACCAACCCCAAAAAATAAATAGCATTTACATTTATTATTACCATTTTCCACAGCCATTCCCGGCATTAAATAATTCATATTCACATTTAGTAAATAGCCCTCCTCCCCAAACTCAGCCCCACATTCAATTAATAGCCCCACACCACCCCAGCACTAAGTTAAAGGTCCTGCCACCATATCTTAATTTAATAGTTCCCACCATTAAATTAGCCCACCAATACTTTAAATTGCCCCACCATCACTCCACAAATAAAATAGCATCCATTAAATAATTAGCCCCCACTGTTAAATTAATAGCCTAACTCCCACCCAAGCACTATTAAAACAGCCTTCCTCCCTTCTTTCATATCACACATTATATTAAGACCCCCCCCCCATTCCCTCACACCTTATAGCAACATACAGCCACCTCCTCACACATTATAGCAGTATGCACCCCCCTTTCTTTTACACACATAATGGCAGCCCACCCTATTTTCCATCACACATTATAGCAGCCCTCCCTGTCCACACAAATTATAACAAATTATGTCCATCATACTGCAAACCACTTTATATTGGAGCTGAAGGAAGGAGGAACCTATATAGATTTTTAGCAATATTTTAGCTTTGTAAGTACTATATAAGTGGTAATAGAGGCACCTATACTTTATAATAGGTGAGAGAGATTTGTTTTAGGTGTTATGATATCAAATGTTGTAGTATGCTTTTTGGTAAGCTTATGTGATTGTATTGTTCACATTATAGTAATCTATATATAAAGTTCTAAATTCAATCCAGTGTGATTACATTTTATGTGTGTGCCTGTGGTCCACAAGAAAAGGGGGAGGGGGGCAGAGGTTCCTTAGTCTCCCTATGGTATTGCTTAATCCAGGACACTACTCAACAAAAAAACCTGGTGTGATTTGACTAAGGTGGAGGCACTTTCTTAGTGTTAAAGAGAGAATGTTCAGACCACCCATAGACAGGACACACGCATTGACACGCTTACATACGCACTCTAGCACAACAAAGGGGTGTTACATTTTGTTCTCCATTGTTAGCACCCTGACATTCTGCCGCTTCGACCTATTTGCTCCCGTTATATAGGGGTCTATTTACGAAAGAGCGCTTAATATGAAAGATACTTTTCAATCCTCGTCGCATAGATGAGGATTGAAAGTTATCTCATATTTGCTAAAAACAACAACACAGAAACAGCCATTCCGAAAAATGACTGTTCATGTGAAGTGTACCACTTACCTGACACTTTCTTTTCTCCTGCAGTCCTTCAGTGATGTTCTTCATCATCTTTTAATCATTCTGCGAATGTGCCGACCGCAAAACTTGTGCATACGCACAGAGAAGCCTAGTGTATAGAGAAGAAAGAAAAATTAGCAAGTCACAGGGAAGGATCACATGATCCCTCCACACATGCGCTGTGCAGCTCTGCTCTTTGGAGCAAAGCTGACTTGAGTGAAATTTCTCAATTATGTTAATGTACGCCAGCTTCAGCTGGAAAAAAAAAGCAATAAAAAAATATTTTCAAACATTAGTAAATAGCGTTAGTGAGCAGTCTCCATACAATGTTATGGGGACTGCTCAGTAAAAGAGATATGCAAAGCAGCAGATATCTCGGATATCTGCTGCGATGCAGTGATAGTAAATAAGAAATTTGCAGTTTATCCGTTTTCGGGGATTGAACACATTATTTTGTTTCATAAATAGGTCCCTAACTGCTGTTTATCATGTCTGTTTGGTAATCATTTATGCCTTATTATTCTGATATGGAGTCTATCTCCATTGTGTTCCCTATTTCTTGATGTTTGCACATTCACTTTCTCTGGCGCTGTACTCCATGAACTTAAATGTGTAAAGAATGTTCTTGCTAATCATTTCTGATGTGGAGCGGAGTGGAGGCTGCGCCTATCTCCAATGCATTACCTGCTTTTTTGCTCTGTGCACCACTGCTGCTCCCCCACTGTATTCAGTGAACTTTAATTCTGCAAAAAAAACCCTCTTGATAAGCATTTCTAATCTGTTGTTTACACTGCCACTGTTTCAGCGCTGTACTCTATTACAGACTTCTATGCACCTGTGTCTGGACTTACTGCCACTATACTGAGTTCATTGAGTCTGCTGTTCATATCATCGATTGACCTATAGGGAAGCAATTGTCTAGGTGTTTACAAATAATTTAATGTTCATCATTTGCAAACCTGTTTCTTTGATAAGGTACACCAGCCAACAAGTGGAAGTTTAAGAATATTGTGCTCAGAACATTTCCTGCTGGATTCAGATGCTATAATTGCTACATGTATTTGTTAGCAGAACTTTGATATTGTACAGACAGTCCTTTTATTATACACTTTTATTGGAACTATGACTTTAGCATCTACTCTGGACCTTGTTGGAGACTAGTTTATAAGATTTGTGACACAGCCATGACTCACTCTTACGGTGCCTTGCGATTAGTTTATATAGCCACCTGGTATTTCAATTAAGCCCAGAGAAATTGTTCTAGGTCTTCCACTTACCTACTGCAATTTTCCCAATACATAGGCTTGTAAAATGGCCACCTTGTTGTGAAGTTTTTGAATTTGAGAAATCAGGAGGTATGCCACAGCACCATGCAAAAGACTGATAGATAAAAGCTTGTAAGGATTTGAATCTGAGATGCAGCCAAGAACTAATCTCACAGTGCCTGCTTATTAGTTGACTGAGACACCTGGTATTTTGACACAGGCCAGAGGCTTTTTCTATGTCTTCCACTTACCTAGTACACACTTCCCAATAAGCTTGCAAAGCAGGGGAAAAATAAGCCATGCTCACTCAATGTGAAGCTAAAAACATGATTGCTTACGCTCCTCCCCTTTGAGGTTAACCAACCAGACGAGTGAGGAGGTATGTGTAGAACTGTCTGAGTGCAAATCAAAAGCAGAGGCTGGAGAACTGTGGGAACATGTCTTTACTATGTGGTATATACGGATAACTGAAGCCAGGTGTTTCCTGTCAGCCAGCACTTCCTGAATGGCAAGTGGATGGCAGTGATGTCACTTCCACCAAAACACACATAGCATACATCTACAGTATGCCACAGCCATATGCAAGGTATTTAAAGCAGCCTGTAAGGCGAGTTGAACATGAGATGCAGTCATTAAATATTCATAGAACACTAGTCTTTTAGCCCATTAAGCAACCAAGTGTGTTGATTTAGCACAGATATTATTCTATGTATTATTCTATGTTATGTCTTCATGGTCACTTCAGCTCCTCCAGTTTTTGAAGTCAACCAACCAGTATAGATGAAAGGTATGCTGCAGCAGCACCACACAGGAGACTTAAATAACAGAGCCTGTAAGGGAATTTGAACCTGAGACACAGCCATTAACCACTCACACTGTGCCTGGCTATTAGTCCAGCCCATTGAGCCATATGGTATTTTGATAAAATGCAGCAACATTTTTCTATGTCTTTCAGCAACCTAATGCATACTTCCCAATACGCAGGCTTGTAAATTAGGGGGAAAATCAGCTGTGCTGAACCACTTTGCTGGGCGCCTAACCCATTGCTGCTGAAGCTACAGCACTTTAGAGATCAACCAATAAGGAGTTATGCCTGCAAGGGAATTTGAACCTGAGACACAACCATGAACCACTCTCACTGTGCCTGGTTATTAGTCCATTTTCTATGTCTTTCACTAACCTACTTCGTACATACCAAAACATAGGCCTGCAAAATAGGGGAAAAGGAAGCATGCCTACCTTCTTTGGTGTGAAGCTGCTCTTCTTTGAGGTTAACCAATCAGGACAGTTGAGAGGTAAGTCACAGTAGCAAGCAGAGCACATTATACAGGGGTTTGAATCTGAGAGACAGCCAAGAAATACTCACAGTGCCTGGCTCTTGGTCCACTGAGCAAACCAGTTGTTTGATACAACTTGGAAGCCTTTCTCTATGTCTTCCACCTACCTAATGCATAATTCCAAATATATAGGCTTGCAAATATGGAATAAATAAGCTGAACACATGGTCGAGTAATTTCCTCCCCTTTTGAAGTAAACCAATCAGGACAGTCAGGTGGTGTGCCACAGCATTATAGGCACTTAAATAAAAAAAGCCTGTAAGGGGATTTGAAAAATAAGCCACGCCCACTTATTCTGGCGTAAAGCCTAATCCAAGGTCGCTTAATCTCCTCCCCTTTGATGTGAACCAATCAGTACTGTTGGAAGGTATGGCACAGCTTCATGCAAGTGACTTAAAAAGAAGCAGGCTGTAAGGGGATTTGAACCTGAGTAGCAGCCAAGAACTACCCTCACTAATCCACCTGGTGCTTTGCTAGAACCTGGGGACTTTTTGTACGTCTTCCACTTATCTACTGAATTCTTTCCAATACATGGCTTGTAAAATAGGAGAAAATAATCCCAATTCACTCACATCTATTAGCGACCATGAACGATTATATAAATATCAGCCCAAGTTTATACATCATTAACAGGGTGAACCTGCTGCACTTAGCATGTGTTCTCTCTTGTTTGGAAAGTTAAGAAACAATAGAGATATAAAGCACTGTATTAATGATGCACCAATTATTGTACAAAGAGAATCAAAAATTAATATAAATTGTAATCAATACATATTGAGTAGACATTAAAATACCATGTACCCCTGTCGCATTGGCATCCACCTTTGTTATTATTGAGTCCAATACTGGAACAGCATTTTCTAGAATTATTGGAGAACCATCAGTAATTATAGGCAACACAATGGTTATTTATGGCTAGCTGCTGCAGTGTAATGTCAATTTTTCTATGTTTGTTAGTTCGTTGCCGCTGCTTTTGTGTGTCAAGTTGGCAGCTTTGGGACCACTGCTGGATAGTGGGTGAATTAGTGATGTATTGTGATTATTAGGTAACTGAAAATCTTCAGTCTAGTACCATTTAATATCACAGAAGGAAAATGTTGTGTTTCTTATATTTTAAGGGGGGTATTCAATTGTTAGCGAGTTTGGAAGTTCGAGCATGCAAAGTCATTATTTTGCTATTTTACCTTATTTTCGAGCGCGAAAACTTGTCACGCAATTCTAATCTTTTTTTTTTTTTTTTACCGTTTATCGCGCTCCAAGCGTTTGTCAATGTTAAAGTATAGGCTGGCTGCGAACCCTTAGCGGAAAAAGCTATTCAATTGGTTTTTAACGCCGAGTGCGAAAAAGGCAAATATGCTGTTTTATCTCGCACCTCCATGGTCTGCTCAAAGAATTTTTTTTTTTATTAAGTTAAGAAAAATATACATTAAACTGAGAAAATAGGTGTAAAAGTTCATAAAAGTAACCTAAAAAAAGTGTATAATAATTAATAATTTTTGGAAATTTCCCCCTTTAGAAAAAAACATAGTGTTGCATGTATTTAAACTTTTTTATATTATTTTTTTGTTTTTAAGGAGGGGGGGGGGGGGGGGTGGTTGTGCCAAAAAGTATCATGTTTTTTTATTTTTTTTTTAAAAGCAAAATCTTTTGCTCCCCACTCTATTTACTCTTCGCCCTAGTGCTGGCAGGCTATTGATGTGTGAAAAATTTGACGTAGGGTTCCCCCTAATTTAATTGAACCAGCACTAGGCAAACCAGCCGGGGTGATAGGCACTATAACAGGGGGGGGGAACGCAGTTTGGGTCCCACGGCCATAATGACTAAACACCCACAGACTGTTCAGCGCTGGCCTGGATTCCCTAGGGATTGTGGTCCGCTGAAAAATGTAAGCGGGCCACCCCCCTAGGGACACCCAGGCCAGTGCCGATAGCACTTGGGCTCTTCCTACTACCCCTGGGCTGTGGGTAGTACGGTAATAAATGGGGATTTTGTATGAAAAAAAAATAAAAAATTTTTTTTTACTTGTGGAACTACATGTCCCAGCCAGCCATGTTGTCCTAAATAGTGTGGGCATGATGCTACTTGTCTAACTTCCAGCGTACCCATAGCACCCAGGGCATGTTTGCACTTGTAGTAGAACCACAAGTGCCAACATGCTCTTACACCCACGGCTGGCTGTGATCTGTAGTTCCACAAAGCAAAATGTTAAATAAAAGCACAACACCCTCATTCCAACCACAAATCTTTATTAAAAATAATAAAACCCCAAGAAATACAGTAAACACCCTCATGTACACCATAGATTTTAATTTAAAAAAAAAAAAACTCACCATGGACGAAATCCTCAGTTTTATGATGCTTTACACACTCATTTACGCAAAGTCCCAACAAATATTTTTACCTTCGAAGAAAGGTCCGGCTTGCCCACTGTCCCACAAATATTTGTACCTTACAAATGTCCATGCTTGGCCAGTGTTCAAATGTTTGTAAATTTCAAAAAATGTACCTCCTTGTAAAATCTTTAATTCTGCTGTACAGGGGGGGCCATTGTTGCTTGCAGTGCTAGGGCCCTTCTTGATTGCAGTGTAGGGGCCCAATCTCCTTTGCAGTGCTGGGGCCATTCTTGATTGCATTAATTTACTTTTATTTTTTTATAGGAAAATGAGTGCCTTAACCACTCCTCATTTCAAACTCGCTAGGACCAATAATAGAGCGCGAGGGGGTGAATGCAAAAAAACAATTGAATTGAGCGGTTTTTTTTTAAAAACGCGCGCTCGAGCAGGAAAAAACTAGCGCGTTTTTTGGTTTTTTTTCGAGCGCGGAATTTTAACGCATCTCGCTAACAATTGAATACCCCCCTTAATGTCTATATGAACAACATGAATATTTATTGGGCATACCTGAAGACAGGTAAAGGTCCCAGTGCAAAACCTGAGTCTGGGTTCACTAAGCTGCCTATACGCCCTCCAATGCCCAGGGTATAAAGCATTAATATATACTGGATAATTCAAGCAACATTGTGTAAAATACTCAGTTCATTATCATTACCCCATTACACAGTGATCACATACATGTCACAGTGATGCATACCTCTTCAGAGAGAGAACTCTCACTCTATTGCACAGATACTGTTACAGGGGGAAACTTTCATATTTTAAATAGACACCTTCTTGTTGCTCCTCTACATACATTGCTCATAGATCCTTCCCATTGTAACAAACTCAGCAAGTTCAACAGAGAAACATCTATATTTTGCAAATACTTCTCTCTGTTGCACAAAGGCAATCTCCTCACTACATTGGAGAAATCCAGTCACATATCACAAAGAAACTGATCTCACCCCATTGCACAGTGACCCCTTCATTCCATAAATACCATTACCCACTTACCTTTTTCTGTTATTTTTTTCTATTGAATTGCCATTTTATGGTAGCAGAAGGTGCCATTAGCATTTGGAATGGTTTTCTGACAGTTATATGGTAAATTTAGCTTCTTATTTCTGTTATTTTGATAGCTGTCTGATCTCAGAAGAACAATACTTTAAAAAAACAAAAAAAAAACAATCTGAGTAAATTTCTTATAAACTATTGCTTATAAGTACTTACCTTGCATCCTGCTCCTGTGATATTTATGCTTGCTGACCTAAGTAAGCCATCCTAACAAGGATAGATACAAATCCTGCTGAGAAGAGGAAGACTAGCTGTAGAAGGGACTTTAAAGTGTATTGTCGTCAATAAACAATTTTCTTTCTCCCCTATAGTTTTTACAGTTCATTTTTATAGAACTAACTATTATGATTCTGTTCAAATACTAAATCCTTATAATTACAGCCATGGAGCCAGAAATGTGATACAATCATTAAACTGTTTATTACAGCGAAAACATAGTACAGGTGAAGCAAGATAAACAGAGACCAGTTCAGGCTTGATAAATCAACAGACATCTGGGTATAGCAAAATAGCAGGTAAATGATAATGAAAATACAGCAGGTAACTTAGTTGAAGCCAGATGACAGTAGTGTGTCCAGGCATGAGACAGACATCAGGTAGGTTTCCAGGAGATAAGGTACAGGTGAGTAGCAGGAGCTGGCTAAAACAAGGATATCCACAGAAATAACAAAGCAGGTAGTCCAGGGACAGACAGACAAAGATTAGCCGACTCAGGAATATCAATGACCAGCAAGGAGGCTGAAAGAAGCAGGTTTATCTGAGCCCCTCAGGTGTGTGCAATTAACTAGCTGTGCTAGTTAACCCCTGATAGTGAAAAAAGACAAAACAACGGCACATCTGGCGTTCCACAGATACAGCAGGGTAACATAACAAGAGTCCAAAATAGTTACAGAGACAGATCATAACACTGTTCCCCCCTTACAGGAGCGGATTCCAGACACTCCACAAAAAGTTCCTTTCAGTCTTTTTTCCTCTTCTTCTTACGGGATCTCCTGAGAGGAACAATAGCGCCCTTCTCCAATGGAGTGTAAGCAAGACCCAGCTCCTCAAATGCATAAGAAGAAAAGGAAAGTTCATCGACTAACTCTCTAGAGTCGTCAAGGAATTCGCTCTCAGAGTCTGAGTCCCAGCCAAGAATAGGAGTTGAATTTTTTATTTTATCATAAGATGGTGATATGCCCATGAAGTCGGTAACCAAAGTTGGTGCCTGTTGTGGCTGACGCAGAATAAGAAGGATTTTCCCCTTCTGGTTAATTTTACTCTTTTCAGACATAAGACAGATTGAGGCCATGTGCACAGATGATTTATGAATTAACTCCGGAACTGATGCAGTGGTTGAAGTCGAGGTGTGAATTGGAATAGAGGAATCGTGAACAACTGATTTGATGGAAGATGGAAAATATTTTTGACAAACTGCATTAACAAAATCTGTAGTGTTATGGATAATGGGATCATCGGAATTAAAAAGGGAGAAGGCCCAAGCCTGTGGCTCCCCTCTAAAACTCATGATTATTGAACCCACTTAGTTAAATTGGTCGGCAAAGTAAACTGGAGATTCTTGAAACTGTTTCATGGAAACTTGAAGTACCGTAATAAACTGTTTGATGTCTCCGTCAAAGAAGACTGGAGGAGGATCTGATGACTCAGAAGAGGGTTCTGGGTGTTCTGGCTCAATAGCAGACTCTGTGCCCTCTAGCTCAATAGCAGACTCTGGGCGCTCTGGCTCAATAGCAGACTCTGGGCGCTCTGGCTCAATAGAAGACTCTGTAGAGTCCCCGGGTTGTGCAGCAGTCTCTGGAGAGGCCCCGTGGCTAGGACAGCAGAGCAGGAGTCCTCGGCTGGAACGACAGACAGGAGTCCCTGGCTGGAACTGCAGAGCAGGAGTACCCGGTTGGGGACGGCAAACTGGACACACCTGACGAAAAGCGCGGACTGGGCACACCACTCAGACTGGATAGCACTGTGAGAAGCTTCAGAGCAGACAGCACTGTGAGAAGCCTCAGAGCTGACAGCACTGTGAGAAGCCTCAGAGCTGAAAGCACTGTGAGAAGCCTCAGAGCTGAACCGCATAGAGTGGCAACTGGGGCTGAACCGCATAGAGTGGCAACTGGGGCTGAACCGATTGGAATGGTATCTCGGGCTGAACTGCATGGAATGGCAACTCAGGCTGAACCGCATGGAATGGCATCTCGGGCTGAACTGCATTAAGTGGCAATGTCTCTGGAGTGGACTGGAGGGATAGGGCCCTCTCTTGAGCGGACTGGAGGGACAGGGCCCTCTCTGAAGCGGATTGGATGGACAGGGTCCTTTCTGGAGTGGACTGGAGGGACAGGGCCCCCTCTGGGGGTCTCTGGAATGGAGACAGAAGCTTGTGACTTGGAACTGGAGACAAAGGCTGATAACTTGGGACCGGAAACAGAGGCTGAAGACTCAGGACTGGAGACAGTGTCTAGAGACTCAGGACTGGAGACAATGGCAGGACATTCAGCACTGGAAGCAGAGGCTGGCACCTTGGAACTGGATGGCACCTGGGAGCTGGGCACAGAGGATGGCACCTTGGAGCTGGATGCAGAGGATGGCACCTAGAGACAGGCAGCTGAAACTGGCACCTCTGGACAGGCAGCCAAAATTGGCACATTGAGACAAGCGACTAGAACCGGCATTTCTGGACTGTTGGCAGAGACTGGTGCCTCAAGACAGGAGGCTGGACCTGGTGCTTCGGAACAGGTGTCTGGAACTGTGCCTCAGTACCGGCTGCTGGAACTTGTGCCTCGGGTCAGTCGGCTTGAACTGGTGCCTAGGGACAGGTGGCTGGAACTGGTGGACTAGGCCTTATCCAAAGGAGCGGAAAAGGTTGAAATGTAGAAACGGGAAGTGAAGTGCAAACTAATCTGGAATGAGGAGGAGAGTAAACAGAAGATGGTTATGTACGCTGTCGTGGTCTGCGGAATGGACAGTCTTGCAAAAAGTGTACATCACTGGCACAGTAAAAACATAATTTGTTAGTCCTCTTGCACCATTGCTCTTCTTCGGTCAGATGGCGGCATGGACCACCTGCTACCCTGGAGTTTGTTACACCGTAGTTCTTAGTTAAATGCAAATTTTTAAATGCACTATTCAGAGGTGCGGTTTGCACTTATTCAGCAGCAGACAAAGTTGGTTGCGACAAATCAACAGTATTTGAATTGTGAGAAACAAAGTTTGACAGTTTCCTGAGTGGGTCCGAAATTACAGCAGAAAACTGACTCATCTGTGAGCATAACAAAAATATATCTGTTTGTAGAATCTGTAGCAGAGGCAATTCAGTAATTTGTAAGGCAGACATTATGCAGGAGAAAACAAATGGAAACAATTGTAGTAAGAGTCCCAGAAAAAAAATCTGAAGCAGAATCTTTCACACGGCTCCAAAGCTTTTTTGAGGCTGGTCATTCTGTTATGATTCAGTTCAAAAACTAATTCCCTATAATTACAGCAATGGAGCCAGAAATGTGATACAAACATTAAACTGTTTATTACAACGAAAACATAATCCAGGTGAAGCAAGATAAGCAGAGACCGGTTCAGGCTTGATAAATCAACAGACATCCGGGTATAGCAAAATAGCAGGTAAATGGTAATGAAAATACAGCAGGTAACTTAGCTGAAGCCAGATCACAGCAATAGCCAAAAGTACTCAGGAGTTATAAGTTAGTAGTGTGTCCATGCCTAAGACAGACATCAGGTAGGTTTCCAGGAGATAAGGTACAGGTGAGTAGCAGGAGCTGGCTAAAACAAGGATATCCACAGAAACAACAAATAACAAAGCAGGGACGGACAGACAAACAAACATTAGCAGGCTCAAGAACATCAATGACCAGCAAGGAAGGCTGAAATGAGCAGCTATATATCTGTGTACTGCAGGGTAACATAACAAGAGTCCAAAATAGTCCCAGAGGCAGATCAAAACACTAACATACTTACTTAGCAAACTTATTCAATGGTGGAGCAGATCGATTTACTTTCCACTCAAATTCTTAATCTGAAACGCAGCATAAACAAACTTACTCAGCCGCTATCCCAACTCACTCAAAAATGAGCCATATTTTATCCATTTCTTTAGAATGATCTTGACTGTGCTCGAGAAATATTAAGACTTTATAAACCTTTTATATCGTTCCTTTGATTAGTGCATTTCCAAGACCTGGTAATATATATATTTTGATTTCATAATATGTGAATTTTGATGACAAATGGGTACATGCTTTATATATTCTGTGTTTTCCATATGTACATCTCTTTTTGACATGAGGTCTCTGCTTTGTTTAGCAAACCAATGAACATAATCTTAATGTATCATATGATCTCTAAACAACTTGATCAGATTAAACCATTTACGCGCTGCTCTGCTCTCCACTTCTCAATCAGCAAGTCACCTAATCAACATCAACATGATCCTATTATCTAACAGGATACTGAATTATTAAGTAATCTTCTGCCGGCCTACTGTGTAACAGTATTGTTATAGTTTGTAGTATAGTGCCCTACAAAAGTAAAATAAACCTTTGAAGAAGTGATACACATGTGAGGGTTCCTCTGAGATAACGCAGATTAGAGATACTGCCAATAACATATAGGTGTAAATTCATAACTGCCTACTCTCCTGGAATATCCAGGAGACTCACAGAATATTGGGAGACCTCTTGGACTTGCAGGAAGGTAGGCTTAGCTCCTGGATCCTATTTGTGCCACAAGAAAATGCTCTCCAGCATACAAAGAGATGAACTACAAGAAAACAGCAACTAATCTCCTACACTAGGACTGATGTCACAATATGAATGATCAGTTGCCTGCTCTTCCAGAGTATTTGGGAGACTCCTAGAATATTGGGAGACCTCACAGGAAGATATAACAAAAGACAATTAGTGCACACAATAAATCAGATGGAGGCACAGATGGGCTGCTAAAGATCATACAGGTTGTCCGGACCTGTCAAAGGGTAACTGTAGGAAAAAAGGAATAGATCCAGCGTTCAAAAATCCTCGATATGGATGTATTGACTAATACTAAGATAATGCACACAAGATACCTTATGTAATGGACACAATAAAAAACAAACTATGTATATATATATATACAAGTTAACCTGTGCATGATACTCATGCATTCTAGTCAAATCAAGCTACTTAAGGTGTTAAAAAGGTTCTTGTCATGCATTTGGGCCATAGCCCAGGCCTCAACCACCAACCACTCCCCACTGTCACCCCCGGCAACCACCAACCACTCCCAACTGTCACTTCTCCTTCAAGAAATATATATATATATATTTTTTTTTTAAATCTTTATAAACACTTTTAACAATTAACAAATTAAAAACATCTTAGTATACCAAATTTCAGCCCTTTCTGAATTTTTTTTTCCACACACACTAAGAATTTAGTAGGTCAGTGTATAACTCTGCCCAGCAGGTGGCGCTGCAGCTTGGTTTTATTTTTTCCACACACACACAGACAGACTAACACACGCCACTAAGCATTTATATTATAGATATATATATATATATATATATATATATATATATATATATATATTATATACCATAAGATCAGATTTAAAAACGGGTCCTCAAAATAGGAAGGAAGTACCAAATTATACCAAAACAGCAGTGGATAGAAGGGAAATACGCAAATGCAAATGTCTATTACTAAATGACAGTCACATCCCAGGGGGACCAAAAAAAATCTCAAAAATAGTAAGGTATTCCAATATACTTGCTGTTATGAGATCTGCCTTATAATGGTGATAAACAGGGTAAGCGCTGGCTGTTTTCTTGATAGTAGTCAGTGTAGAGAAAGATGCTCCTTGTAGTGTCAGGTGAAGAGAGTCGGTGTGCGTTCCACTGCGGAACACACACGTCGCTTCCAGTTACTTCCGGTCAGCGAATCCTGTCATGCTAGTTGAAAAGGCCGTACCCTAAGCGTTTCGTCACTCATGTGACTTTTTCAATGGGGAATGTAGAGGTCCTAAGTGAGTCCGTTTATATAGCCTGCAAATTAGTTAACAGCAAGTAATTGTGTAGTCAGCATGTGATCCAAATAATATCGTTATAGACTTATACAGATGATTCCTTCCTACAATGTGTATATCAGTAACAAAATGACCAAAAATATAATATAAGCACAATCAATAAAGAAAATTAGCAGGTGTAATAAAATATCCAAATGCACACAGATTGTTCGCAACTAACATTGACAAGTGTAATAAAATATCCAAATGCATAGTAACACACTGATTGTTGGCAACTGACAAGTTAATGAGGTTTATATTTTTAATGCCTATCTAATCTCCGTAGTGAATGGATTAGTCCTCTGGAGGTGCACTTGAATATGGTCCAGTGACATGGCCTAGACTTATCAGCCTTACGTTTTGAGAACGTGACCTTATGTCTAGAGTATAGTTCATCGATAACATGATCCCCAGAGGTTAGGGGGGAGGGATCTGTAGAAGAGGATGGGGAGAACTAAGGTAAGAAATGAAGGAGAAAAAAGGACAAGCCCACACAGTGATCACATCCCTGATGGTATAGCCTGGTGGTTTACAACACTAGGTATTCCCAAAGCCTCCCGACTTCGGTACTTACCAAGCCCAACCTGGCTTCGCTTCCAAGTTTTGATGGGTTTGGCCTTATTCCAAAGTGATTTGGCTGTAGACATCAGGTCAAAACCCCTGCGTGATGAATGTGATACTAAATGCAGCTCTGTATTTTGAAATCTATGTTGAGACCCCCTGGGGCCAGAGTCTTTAACTCATAGATCCACCTGGCCTCAATAGTGTTAAAGGTTTTTAGATAATCTTCTCCCCTCCAATTTCTGTTGACCTTTTGAATTGCCATAAACTGTAAAGATGATGGTTCTTTATTATGTCAGTGTTTGAAATGGTGCGATACACCATGTGTATCCAACCCTTTCTTAATATTCCAGATATGTTCCCCTATCCGGGTTTTTTAGGGTCTAATCGTCCGAACCACATATTGAAAATCACATGAACAGCATAGGATGTAAATCACGTCCCTAGTGTCACAGGTGAGGGTATCCTTGATTTAATATATCTGCTGTGTTTGATTGGACTTTAACTCTGTAATAGGCTTGGTACTCTTTATAATCGTGGATAAAGATGCTGGACATCGGCCACAATAGTAAAAACCAGTATCTTTGTCGTAGTGAAAGATGTTTGAACAATGGATTTGAGTTTCAGTTTGATATGATTTTTGACCAATATCTTTCTCAAATCTGGTGCTCTTCTGAAAATAATGCTAGGTTGGGCAGGTAAAATAATTTAGAGATCCTCATCATGCAATAGGATCTCCCAGTGCTTCTTGATAATTTGTTTGATATGATTTATTATAGTTAGTAATAAAATAAGTCTTCTTACCTGCCTCAACATCTGTAGGTTTGTTATTATATTTTAATAGATCCTGCCTCTCCAGATATTCAACCTCTGTATAAGCTAGATCCAAGTCATCCTTGCTATAACATTTTTGCTCAAATTGGGATCTTAAATGTTTAGCTTGTACCTTGTAGTTATTTATATCTGACCAGTTTCTTCTGATTCTTTTGAACTGGCCTTTCAAAATGTTGGTGAGCCATTGTGGATAATAATCACTTATGGCTAGAATATAACTGTTGACGTCTACCTGTTTGTAATATGTCTTGATTTCAATCTATTGTCCTGTATATATATATGGATAAACCTAGGAATTCAACCTCAGATTTACTATATTTCGTAGTAAATTTAAGCTGGTACGGATTATTGTTAATGTGTGTTATGAATTTGAGGAGAGAAGATTCATCTCCTTCCCAGATGAAAAAGATGTCATCTATATAGTGGCGCCATAGGACCAGGGTCGCCCCAAAGCCATGTTCTGACCACATCGCCTCATCTTCCTATTTCCTCATGAATAGGTTGGCATAGCTAGGAGTGAACCTGATCCCTATAGCAGTACCCCTGACCTGCAGAAAAAATTGTTCCTGAAACCAGAAGTAATTATGTTTGAGTATGAAGTTAATGGAGATAACTGTATACAGAGACGTAATGTCACTTGTGACCAGTCAGTAATCAGAATGCCAAGTAATGTGGTGTAGAATTTGTAACACTTGTGTAGTGTCTTTAAGAGATGCTTGTTGTTTTACATATTTTTAAAGAAAATGATAGAAATATTGCGAAAGATTTGATGTTAATGAATTGATCCCCGAAATTATGGGGTGACTGGGAGGGTTCTGTAAGTTTTTCTGTATCTTAGATAAATAATAAAAAAATGGAATAACCGGATGTTGAACATTCAGAAAATCATATTTTTTGTGGTGAGAATGCCCTTTTGAAAACCATTTTTGACCATATCCATCAATAATGTTTGATAGGTGTTGGTGGGATCAGATTTCAATGTTCGGTATGTGTCTGAGCCTCCTAAAAGCTTAAGAGCTTCAGCGTTGTATTGGCTTTTATCTACAATCCCAATCCTCTCCCTTTTTCTGCAGGTTTTATCACAATATTGTCATTGCTTTGCAAATCCTGAAGTGCTACCCTTTCTTTCCGGGTTAAGTTGGATTTAGTGGATGTATGCAGTGTCAATATTCTCTATATCTTGCATAACCAGGTTCTCAAAAGTTTGAATGAAAGTGCCCTTAATATAAGTAGGATTGAAAGTGTACTTGAGTGTGAGATTGGTATGTAAATACTTGCTGGTAATGGGCTGACTAAGAGGGTCGCCTGTTAAAATCAGTGTTCTAAGGAAATATTTATTTTGTGCAAGCTTCCTAGTAAATTTGTGTATATCCAGATAAGTGTCAAACTTAGTCAGTTGGTTAGTGGGCGTAAATTTGAGTCCTTTACTCAGAAGAAATATGTGGGCAGATATTAACTGGTATGTACTCAGTTAATGGCCATTCAAAAGGTCAACAGAAATTGGAGGGTAGGAGATTTTCTAAAAACCTTTAACACTATTGATACCAGGTGGATCCATGTGTTAAAGACTCTGGCCCCAGGGGATCTCAACATAGATTTCGAAATACAAAGATTCATTTAGTATCACATTCATGCCGAACGGGTTTTGACCTGATGTCTACAGCCATACCACCTTGGAATAAGCCCAAACCCATCAGAACTTGGAAGCGAAGCCAGACTATACCATCAGGGATGTGATCACTGTATGGACTTGTCCTTTTTTTTTTCCCTTCATTTCTTACCTTAGTTCTCCCGATCCTCTTCTACTGATCCCTTCCCCCTAACCTATGGGGATCATGTTATCGATCAACCATACTTTAGACATAAGGTCACATTCCTAGAACGTTAGGCTGACAAGGCTAGACCATGTCACTGGACCATATTCAAGTGCACCTCCAGAGGACTAATCCATTCACTATGCAGATTAGATAGGCATTAAAAATATAGGCCGCATTTGTCAGTTGCCAACAATCAGTGTGTGATTATGCATTTGGATACTTATTTACACCTGCTATTCCTCATTGATTGTGCTTATGTTATATATTTTTTTATTTTATATTTTTGGTCCTTTTGTTACTGATATACACATTGTAGGAAGGAATCATCTGTATAAGCCTATAACGATATTATTTGGACCCAATTACTTGCTGTTAACTAATTTGCAGGCTATATAAACTGACTCACTTAGGACCTCTACATTCCCCATTGAAAATGTCCCATGAGTGACGAAACGCGTCAGGGTATGGCCTTTTCCCCTAGCATGTGTCAGGTTAGCTCATGAATGAATGAGATCCTGCTGTCTCAACTGGTATTGACTAGACTTCCCTAGAGGCGCGGAGTCTAACAAGATGCAAGGTATTCACCAGGGATTCCCGCAAAGGAATTTGGGCTTCAGAAGCTTCCACCCTGCAGGTCGCGGCCCTCCAGGGAAGTTCCCAGTGAGACAGGTGGAGAACAGATCTAAGCAGCAGAAGAAATATCCAATTCAGACATCAAATGGTGATAATAAGAATTACCACTTTATTGTAAAACACAAATACAAAGTTCAATGAAGGTTGAGTAAATTGCAAATGATGGTCATGATGATATACAAGAAAGTAGGAACCGTCAGCAAAGTTCAATAGTGCAGATTGATTACCTAACAAGCATAGTCACAACAGGTATCACTAGGGAGTGGAACATAATACACAGTTCAATGAAGTTTACTGGAGTGGAGATGAGCAGATCAACGAAGTCCAGATATGCAGCAACGATGAACCACAGATCGCCATAGGGATGTAAAACGAGCCAGCAGTAGACAACGGTGCAGGTAACGAACATAGCAAACGTTGATCCCAGCGACCACGGATAACTGAAACAGGTACACAAAGATCAGCAGAGTCCAGGGGGTAAATGTATTAATCTGCGGGTTCTGCAACACTCGCGTGTTCAGCCTCTTCCGCGATTAAATTTCAAGCGGCGCTGCATTGTAAAGGGTTAACTTCCCTTTACAATGCAGCGCCGCTTGAAATTTAATCGCGGAAGAGGCTGAACACGCGGGTGTTGCAGAACCCGCAGATTGATACATTTACCCCCAGATATGTACAGCAACGATGAGCCACAGCTTACCACAAGGATGTAAAACAAAACAGCAGTAGTCAGCGGTGCAGACAGAGTAGATAGTGGGCATTGATCACAGTGATTACCACGGATAAGTGGAACTGGTGTGCAGAAATCAATGGAGTCCAGACACACAGCAGCGATGAAGCACAGCTTACCACGGAATGTGGATCAAGGAGGAGGCATCAGAATCAGGTCAGGTATGACTTGAAGAACCAGCAATGAGAAGGTGAAAGGAGCGACCTTATAAAGGGAGGCAGACCAATGGCAGAACTGACTAACACACAGGTGCAAGCCGTGGCTGACAGCCTGTACTAAGAAGAGCCGAGTGTGACAGCATGACAGGATTCGCCGAGCGTAAGTGACGTGTGCGTTCTGCAGTGGAACTCATGTCGACTCTCTTCACCCGACACTGTACAAGGAGCACCTTCCTCTACACCGACTACTATCAAGAAGCCAGCCAGCGCTTACCCTGTTTATCACAATTATAAGCGAGATCTCATAACTGCAAGTAGATCTCATAACTGCAAGTATATTTGAATACATCACTATTTTTGAGATTTTTTCTGGTCCCTTTGGAATGTGACTGTCATTTAGTACAGGACATTTGGATTTGCGTACATAGCGTCTATCCACTGTTTTGGTAGAATTTGGGACTTTCTTCGGATTATAATTGCTTACCTATTTTGAGGCCCTGTTTTTAATTTTGACGCTACTAGTTTACTACATTATCTCACAGGAAGATAGGCTAACCTCTGAGATCCCTGCTGTTTCTCTATATGCATATGTCACGATGCAACATAACCGTGAGTCTAGGCTACCACAGGCGCACTAGCCAGTATGTGACATAACAGTAAACAGCAAGAATGAGGATCCTTGTGACTCAATAAGTCAGCTAAGCCTTATAATAATTATTTTTTCTTTTATGTATCAAGCCCTATTAACACGATAAATAGGGCTTTTTCAGTGTGATAACCGTTTTATCACCCCCATTATCTACATGGGAGATCTTATTATTTATCAAACTGTATAGCAGTAATTTCAATGGTGTGTTTTTTTTTCTAGTAAAATTAAAATAATCTTTTGTTCAGTCCTGCTGCACTAAACACAACCTCCATGGTGCTATAGAATCCACTTGGTTGTGCTTGATATATGGGTGGCACTAGATTTGCCCACATGTAGAGCTAGCCTACTATGCGTGGCACCTAGGTGTTACTGGAAAAATCTCCCTTAAAATAAATTTTTCAAAAGTAGGGATGTGTAAGATTATATATACTTATAATAAAGATGGAGCAAAGTGATATGTAACTGTAAACATACTCTATACCTTTAAATAAAATAAGCAATGAAACGCCTTAGAGATAAGGAGAACGTTTAGCTGCAGCTGCCTTTTAGTAAATGTTTTGAAACAAAAATTGTTAATTTTTGCACCGAAAGCTGTTAAGTTTATTATGAACCTCCCTCAATTTTCTATATGTGATGGTAATAGAAATTAGTGTCGCATTCTTGTATGGAAATTTGTGGGAGGTGCTTCCCAATAGTATGGCAGTGTTACTTGTCACAAGTAATATGTATCAAAAGGCAGAAAAAGTCCCTTATAATGCAGGCACACAATAATTCATTAAAATGTATAATGCTTTACTTCATTTATTTAAAAGAACTTAATCTCCAAACTATTAGTTTGGAGATAAAATAATTTTAAATATAGCATTCTAAAACTTAAATGAATAATTGTGAACCCTAGAGTGCCCCCATTATAACAGACATTTTTATTTTTGATGCCTTTTAGTAAATGAAAGTAGGACTAATTCCAGTGACCAATTCGTCTTTTTTTTTTTTGCAGTCTGCACAACTTTCAATGTTCTAGGTGTATTAGAGAGCAATTCACTCTGATTGAAAGAAGGCTGCAAGTGGTTGACTCCACCTCTACCTTATTTATACCGCAGATACCTGAAAATTAAGGAGCATATTTATTTATTAAGCTCTAGATTAATCTGTGCTTATTTTATTAACTTTTTCATTATTTTAAAAAAAGCCCATGAAATACTAGCACTGTGCATGGCAATCTATGTGAAAAAGATCTCTAGTGAAAAACAAAACAAGAGTTTATAAACACTCAACAGAAATCAGGATATAAAACAAACCAAAACAAATCAAATCCAGAGTAAAGCAAAAGTGAATATTTTTGGTATATAAAGAAACTGTTCAACAAATAAAGCAAACTCCACTCAAAGAACTGTTTACAGTTGCTCTAAAATGCATCATTTAGTATTCAGTGAAATTGTTAGATTACATCTATATACAAGCGTGGGACCTATGTTTTGAAGCACACGATCCATGTAACTGGAACAGTTCTATTAGACCCAGTTTACAGCAGATTCTTTAGTGCTGGCAATAGGGGAGATTCACCATATACACTAACAACTCCACTATCTCCTCTGTCACCCAATTTCGCTGCCTGGGTGTCACCCTCGACTCCTCGCTCTCTTTTGCCCCCCCACATTCATTCCCTTGCCCAAGCCTGTCGCTTCCAACTACGCAACATCGCCCGCATCCGTCCTTTTCTCTCTCAGGATGCCACCAAAACTGTCATCCACGCACTCATCATCTCCCGCCTAGATTATTGTAACCACCTCCTCACTGGCCTCCCCCACTCCCGTCTCTCCCCCCTCCGCTCTATACTCAATGCGGCCGCAAGACTCATCTTCCTCTCACGCCGCTCCTCCTCTGCCTCCCCCTCTCTGCCTTGCCTTACACTGGCTCCCCTTCCCCTACAGAATCCTTTTCAAACTCCTCACCACCACTTACAAGGCTCTCTCCAACTCTACTGCCCCTTATATCTCTAACCTCCTCTCCATTCACACTCCTGCCCATTCCCTGCGCTCGGCCAACGACCGCCGCCTCTCCTCCACTCTTATCACCTCTTCCCACTCCAGAATCCAAGACTTTTCCCGTGCAGCCCCCCTTCTCTGGAACGACCCCCTCGTTCCACCCGTCTCTCTCCTACTCTGTGCTCCTTCAAACGTGCACTCAAAACTCACCTCTTCCTCAAAGCCTACGAACCATCTACTTAACCCCCATCTCCTCCCTTTAGCTCAGCCTCCCTTCTCACCTCTTGCCTCAACTGGCTCCTCTTGTGCCTGGTCTGTTTACCCTCCCTTAGGATGTAAGCTTGTATGAGCAGGGCCCCCTCCCCTCCTGTCTCCATACCTGTTCTTCCGCTCCGTCTTTACTGCATATGACTAGTCTGAGTTTCTGAAGTATTGGTACTTTTTGTTCATTGTTCTGTATGGATTCACCCTGTATAGTCTACTGTTAGTACTGTGTGCGGCGCTGCGGATACCTTGTGGCGGCTAACAAATAAATGATATTATTATTATTATTATTAATAAATAATACACTAGGTTTCCTCCTCAAGTTAAAAACTACAAAAAAATAATAATTAAAAATCTATATATAAAAAGCACATAAAAGTTGATCAGTGTCACTTTTATTATTCACAATTAGTCAAACTAAATTACTATAACTAATAGTATTAGGTTTCCTTCCAGCAAAGATTTGCTGAGGTCTCACTGACTGTGCCCATGTGTAGTGTAAGTAAACCACTTATTTCTGCACATGGTAGAAAAATTTAAAATAATCTTTCTGAACATTTGGGTACATGATGCACACTGCTGGTTAAGCCAGCTAAAGCATAGATAACCTGTATCACCACAGCAACTGGAAAGAAACAGGTCGTCAGAAGCTGGACTGCCAAAAAGTAGCAATGTGATGTGTAGCTAATCCCCTTCAAGTTTCTAACAACAGGAGATGGGTCGGTGGATGTAGAACCTCTGTCCTGAAGTTGTGTGAGAACAGGTAAAAAATAAAACCTGTCGCTTACATATATTTTTACTCAATGGAACAACACATTTTTTTGGAGACAGCTAGTACATTTCTAAAGATAAACCTGTTTTGGGTAAAACATTTTTACACACAGTTCATGTTCTTGAGTCTGATCTTTAGGCTGAAAGTACATAGCTTATACGAAACCACAACCACTTAGGGCCTGTACTTTGATGGAGGGAAAAATGTTACACCATGTAGGTTAGTGGTATTCAAATGGAGCTCCATGATTCGGCTAATTTCCAGTTTGATACCATGAGTACAGGTAAATCCTTCAGATTTAAAAAAAAACAAACAAACAAAAAAATAACCTCTGATCACAATAGTGTCTCTTGCTTGTATTGGAGTTATTTAATTAATTTATAAAAATGTACACTAACTTTATATTTGTCCAAGGCAAATATTGGACAATACATTTATGTGGTCTCTGCAATTTGTTAATAAGCATACTTGCCAAGTTTGTTGTTCAATAGAATTTCACTGTCCCTTATTTCATCCCAAGGCTATTTTATTTGTGATTGATATTCCTGTCATAGGACAGTGGTTTGTGTGGTGGCCAATAACAGGAAGAAGTAGGACAACATTGGGGTTTGGGCCAGAGAATTAAAAAATATTTAGAAAGAATCTGTGTCAGACTGTTTCACCAGTGCTTAAACCCCCTAGTCAGACACCCTGCCCATGCAAAGCAGTGTCTGCAGAGAGACCTTGGAGGACCAGGATTTTGGCAAGTCCGGTGTTAGAGCATTAGAAAACAATTAGGACCAGGCAGTAGAAACATTATTTGCTGAAGGGATCATTGATAAAGCATATATAACACAGTAAGGGGGAGATTCAATTAGATGCATTGTTTCTAAGAACATCGTGGCTGCGCATTTTTACCGTTAAATGGTAAAAATATATGCTCGTTTTTGCTCGCAGCTCTATGGGACACAACGAAAAATGAGCTGATATTTCACTAAAAAAACAAAACAAAACAAAATAGTTGTCTTCATGGCCGTTAGAGACACATCGCGCATATTTTTTTTTTTTAATTGAATCTCCCCCTAAGTGACAACTTGGAAAGAAAACTGAAAGTAGTGATGCGAATACAAAATATTTTTATTAATTTCAATTTTCTTTTTGATTTTCTTTAAACAAAACAGAAAATGATTAAATGACTCAAAAACAAAAATGAATCACATTTGGTTATTTAGCTTTTTTTTTTTCAGAATGTAAAAAATAAAAAAATATGATGATGTAATATGAACTATGAAACAAAATGAGACTTTCCTCATGTTCATTTTTATTACTAAGGCGCAACATATTCAATTTGTGATGTAGCCCTTACACCACAGCAAATATTTATGTATTACAACTTCCTGAGGAAAGAACAGGGTCAATCATTTGTTTTTGGAGGAAGCCACCTTAAATTATGTGATTTTTAGATTATAAGTTACAGGATTCAGAATTTATAAATACGCAATTTGTAGATTGATCCAAATAAATAGGATTGTCTCGACATTTACTGCTATTTTAATATATTTAAACAGTCTTGGATGTGTTAAGTGTTAGAATCGTTCAAACTATGCCTCAATCAAAAGAAGCCTATGTAAATCTATAGTGTTCAAGATGCTAATACAGAAATATCTCTGGCTGGATATCAATAAAAAAATAAATACAAAAATGCTTGTGAAAATACAATCTATATCCTAAAGTACTGAAAGTGAATTTGTATTATTTAGACATAGTACTTTATGTCAATTCCAAAGATTCTACATTAGTTTCCAGTCCTTAAAAGATGCATGGCACAAAATGGTGACCTATAGCTTACCCCTCACCATGATTGCATTTGATAAAAGTTAAATATATCTGGCTAAAATGCCTTGAGAAGATGGAAGATTCAATTAAAATTGAATATGAAATTCAACATATAAAAAACACTTTTGAGCACAAAATAGTCAAACTGTTTTCAGAGTATAACTTTTTTCATAAGTTTTCTTATCAAAAGCAGCAGGTGTCTTTTTTTTTTTGCTTGAGAAATAAAAACAGACATGTTGGAAGGACAAAGATTCATCCTTTCCATAAATTATTAAATGCACTGAGGAAATGTGTCTCAAAGTATGAGTGTTTTTGTTTCATATAAGAAATTTGTGCATAAAAAGGACTTACATGTATTCTGTAGTGTAGGGCATCCATACAATATGGTAGGAGTTTCTTAGCCTCTCATATACACAGGCGTTAATTTAAAGCATTTAACACACATTCAAAAAGCTTATTAAAACATGCTTTGACAGTCCAACAAATATAAGCAAATTGACCTACAAGAACACTTTCTGACACGCGTTTATTTTCTGTCAATTTTGACATTGCCTGCCGCATTTAAAATCTTTAACACCAAGGAAACTGCATAGCACAGTATACAGCAACGTGTCTTGAAGTACAAGGTTTTGTCCATCCGTTAGCCTATGTGCTCAAGCCATTAGAAAGAGGGCAGTTCTGAGCTTAACCGTCTGTCAGTATGTGAGGCGTTCCCACAATAATTTAGGAGGCGTTTTAAGCTGGTCACCTGAACATCATTTACAGATGGATACAGGAAATCCAACTCTAACCATTGAATGGAGACAAAAAAAAGCCAAAATCCAGATTCATAGAAGGTTTCCTGTCTCCTGGGATTTCTCCATAGTCTTGGTGTTGCTGAACATCAAAGGAACAAACTTAGGAGAATCCTCAAGATCACTGGACTGTAGAATTGCCCTACAAAGAACAAAAGAAAAAAAAAAAAAAAAAAAAGCTTTATACAGTTATATTTTGCATTAATTTTAGAAGTTACGACATTAAACTGAAATAACAGTTACATATTTCAAAAAGTGTGAATTGTTCATACTGTAAATTTCTTTTGCTAAATATGCACCATGGTAGCCTTTACAATAGGTAGGTTTCTTTTTACTTTAGGTAGAGATCAGTCAAACAAACAAAACATGACCTCCAGACAGCATATAAGTCAGCGCCTCCCCTCACTCCATGTCTTGCAGTATTTCCCAAGCTGTCTCTGAAACATGTAAAAGATGGTGGAAGGTTTGGGCTGTCATTGCAGCCTTTACAATAAGTTGTACTTAAACAATATATAGGGGGTACAAAAGCATTTTTATCTACAGTAGAAATGGCAGATCTGTTGCTGGCTATAGCAGTGTGCTGGGGAAAAAATGTTGTATGTATGTTCCTTGCAGGAGAACCCCACCCTTTCAGCACCTGTTATGGCCTATAAATTGATTTGAGCAGCTTCCACTTTTGTATTTGTCTGAGAGGCATGTTGGTGTCAGTAGCTGAGGGGGAGTGCTGACATTGGATTGCTATTTGGAGGCTTCTGGGGTACCTCTTTGGTAAGTTAGCTCTCAATTTAAAAACACATATGTATGGCCCAAATATAGGGACTCTCATTGTTTAGAGTAGGACTATCCTATATGCAAAAGCGCCTTGGCGTGGCAGGATGGCTTAAACATACATTTGCAAATGTGTGCAACAAAGACTTTTGCATTTTTATCTACAGTAGAAATGGCAGATCTGTTGCTGGCTATAGCAGTGTGCTGGGGAAAAAATGTTGTATGTATGTTCCTTGCAGGAGAACCCCACCCTTTCAGCACCTGTTATGGCCTATAAATTGATTTGAGCAGCTTCCACTTTTGTATTTGTCTGAGAGGCATGTTGGTGTCAGTAGCTGAGGGGGAGTGCTGACATTGGATTGCTATTTGGAGGCTTCTGGGGTACCTCTTTGGTAAGTTAGCTCTCAATTTAAAAACACATATGTATGGCCCAAATATAGGGACTCTCATTGTTTAGAGTAGGACCATCCTATATGCAAAAGCGCCTTGGCGTGGCAGGATGGCTTAAACATACATTTGCAAATGTGTGCAACAAAGACTTTTGCATTTTTATCTACAGTAGAAATGGCAGATCTGTTGCTGGCTATAGCAGTGTGCTGGGGAAAAAATGTTGTAAATATATAGGGGGTGTAAGGAGGCACCAATAACAAAAATAAGCTTAGTCACATCCAATTACTCTGATGGAGAGGAAATTTGACATTTCTATTCATATCATTGAATGGTCTGAACACACTCATATTTGTAAGTTCCAGGAAACTATATATGACAAAAGTGAGGATTGAGGGGAAGACCCCCTTGCTAATGGCTAGCATACACCTCTTCCTGTTAGCTAGTGTAAAACACAGGGCCCCTACTTCCTGGTGGCTAGCATAAGCAGAGTTCTATACAGGACAGAGAAACATAGTACTAACAGCAGCGGAGGGTTCAGGCTGATAGTGAGTCTAAAACCCAGTGCCATACCCTGCACATCTAAAAGTACATCTGTTGTTTATGTGCTTTTCATGTGTTTATCACATTTTGTCATTTCATTGCATTGAATGGAGTGCTGCTTAACACATTAAACATACATAGCCAGCACACACCCAGTTTAAAAGTCAGAACATGCAGACATTATGAAACTAAAAATAATAAAGTTACTAAAGACACTGCAAAATTGTAATGCTACAAAAACAGATAAAAGTTTTCTCAAGATACTTCTCTTTTAAAATGATGATTTATGGTTCAGTACTTTGATACAAACTAGGTCTTATGTAGTCTGTTTTCAGCCATACCAAACAAATAAAATAAATAAAAATCTAAACTGAAATATAAAAAGGCAAGGTAAGACATCAAGGGGTTTCTACAGTGTGGTTCAAACATGTTACAACTACCAATTACTAATAAAAATGATGCCATATAAAAGTCTATGAGAAGAATTCAATTGACAGCATTACTCGTGAAAATAACGCGGCCCGCACACTATTACTGTTATTATGGTAATAGTGTGCATTGTTGCTGTTAAAACATACAGTAATTTCAACGCCGATTTTTGCTTGCAGCTCTGAAAGTCGCAAGCAGAAATCCACGTTAAAATTACCATACTAACGATAACAGGCGTGGGCTGCGCTGAGTAACACTGTCAATTAAATACCCCCCTATGGACGTTAAGAGGAAAGGATGGTGCCAAAAATAACGTCTTGGATGCTACATCCCACTCTGCCTTCGATCAAGAGCATAAATTAGGACTTACTTTTGCTCTCTCAATGGATACACGATCTTGAGAAGCTCCAGTACAATAGCAGCTCCTATCACTCCAAAAATGACAACCTGTAGGAGGTTAACCAAGATGGGATACAGAACGAACCATATGTGGCACAACTTCTCCCTCACCTCATCTGCAAACTGGCACATTACCTAAAATAAAACAAACATTATTCAAAAGCTTTGTTATCAATTTAGATGGGTTTCTTTGAATGACCAACAACACATGCACTACTGACATGCTCTTTTAATGGTATCAAACAAGTGAAAAACCAGTCCTCAATTACAGTCAACAAAATAAAATGTAACCTAAGCATTAGACATTACATCACCTTATAAGACGATGCTGGAATCACTGCTCGGATTGGGGTTTCTGGGAGCTTGCCAGGAAATTGCTCCTCTTCAAGTGTTGTGTTCTGCCCAATGTTGTATTCCCTGGTAGTCTGCTGTGGAATACTGTCACCTGCTGGTTCAAATAACATAATATATCATTACTACAGCTCGGTTTATTTATAGAGGAAGGGCTTACTCAACTATTAAATAAATATACAAGTTATCTTGCTACTTTGCATCATGTTTGATCTTACCAATTTGACGCCACACAATTACAAATAAATCACATCACCTAATATGACACGATTTTAAATTTGTTACCGACTTGTCCACTACTGGCAAAAAAAGCATATAGTAAGCCTACTAATTATTTATAGAACTCTAACATGAAACATAGAAAAGGGTTATTTTCTTGGGTAGAACACATTCCAATAAAAAAGTACCAGAAATATATAAAAGCAGCACTTATCTCCACAGCATGGGCTGTATGATGTTCTCTCTGAGCACTGTCCGAAAACAGTCGCATGTAACATCTAAAAGGAGGTTACAAAATGTATGGCAGATAAGTCCCTCTAATGCATTTCATCATCGGGACTTTGTTAGGAAGGCTTGATGTAATCAGAGGGGAGTTTATATAAAGAGAACATACATTATAAAATAAGTAACAATTATACACAGCTTTAAAGGGTCTTAACAGAGGCTAACTTATATGTCACATTCACACCAAGAAATCTGTATTATTTTATTTACATGATCTGTAAAATCAAAACAATAAAATCATAAAACATCTCAAGAAGAATTATTAAATTTGCTTGTACTTGGCATCTCTTCAGAGTACATCACATGCTATTTTAGTAGAATGCCATTCCCAAAATAATAAGAGACAAATAGTTTTTGGCTTCACCCTCTCATCTCTCTAGAGTAAGTGTTATACTAATCATCTAAATTTTATTTATTTTCCAAACAGGTCCCTGAACCTACTATAAGGTTACGTTTATTTTTTTCTTGGCTGCAAATCAGTATTCAGATTCACTAAACTCTTTTTTCATGTTTTTTTTTTTTTTTTAAAAAGAGATGTTACCTTTCAAAAGGATTAGTCTCACGAGTTCAAAAAGAACATTCAAACATTTTATTTTCATTTACTATATACATTATGGTCTTGGTTATATTTACTAGAGAAATGTGTATTATTTATTCTTGGTTTGGATATATTCATTGGATTTAGGATTATATATATCATGTAACTGATTTATTCACTGTTGCTGAGCTTATTCACATTAAACCCTAAAATGTGGTAGTATGTTATTCATTGATCATGTTTTAGGTCTTTTCATTTGGGAGGGAAAAACAAAACAAAAAAAAACCCCATAAAAAACCATACCACTAGTTTGTTCTCAGAGACTTGGTGGTATTCATTTATTGGGTTTTGCATCTCCTTATTGGTCCAGACAGACAAAGGCTCACTATTTTGATTGGCGCTTATCCATTTTCATTCAATAGAGTGAGGATGTGCACCAGCTTGATTTAATTACATGAAAAGCAGTGGTACACTAACAGATATCATCACTGTATTAAGTGATATAACATAAGAGTAATATTAAAGAGTATTCTTGGTGGGATTGTTGCATACAATTATACTACTTAACAAATGCTAAAAACATTAAGACAACATATTAATTAGAGCTGTATATAAAATGGTTATACCTGTTTATAATGGATGCTCTCTAAACTAAACACTTCTGATCACATGAAGCCAACCTTCCTGATGAAGACCTGATGACAAAATGTGCCTTGGGAGGAGTTTTGAAACAATCTCCTCTTAGATGTTACATGTCAAGGTGTCTTTGTACAGTGCTTGGAGATGAACATTGTACAGCTCATGCTGGTCACAAACCACGTCAGCTGTGACTGTTTCTGGTGCTCAGAAGCCCAGAGTTACATACGCAATAAAGAAGGTAGCTGAATTGGGACAAGGGAAGTGTAAATGCAAAATCCTTTAATTCAGGAAGAAACGCTGACTGATTTCATGACTCTTACACGGCCCAGAGCTAAAAATTTAACAAAATTAATCAAACCTGCAAATAAAAGAAGGGGGGAAGCCATCTTACCGGATTCTGGGGCATTTGGAAAGGTAAATGAGACATCTTTGTTCCATGGGATGGAGTGAAGGTAAGTTTCTTCAAGACGGATAACTGAACTTGAGGATCGAAGTACTCCCATCTCTTTATCAACTACCAGTACCAACTCAGTGGTCTCATTTTGAATAACCTGTAAATAAGAACAAATATATTTGCCAGCACTAACTTGTGTGTTGCATTCTATTTAAGAATGTCATTTCAGTTGTCACATGTTAGTGAAAAAGCACTTGTCATAAAATGGGTGTGCTCCTTTGCACACTTTAACATGTTTAGACAGCAATGAAATTAGCAACACCTGACAGTATACTGTATTTTCATACATTTCACAGAACTTAGGCTGGCCACACACAAACTTGCCATATGGTCCAATTGCCAAAATCACTGTCCAAATAATATCTACATGCCTTCATAGCAAGATTATCTTTGTGAATAAGCAAATAGTTAAGTGGATGTGTACAATTTTCAGATTGATTCTCTAGAGAAAACTGAAGATAATTCATTCTATAAAACTTTGCAACAATTGTCATTTAGAGAGTAACTGTATGCATATTAAGCAACAGTATATATTCTAGTTAATTGTAGATATAATTGCTTCTGCCTGAGTAGTTTGTCCTCCAATCAGTTTGCTATATTTCAAAACTGTTCAGTTTTAATATAGCTTGATATCATTAGGTAACCGTATAGTACTAGTGCTTCCAGGATCAATACAATTAGAAGTAAGAGTGTCAGTTAACATTTATCGTGAGTCTCCAATAGCAAGAAATAATAGACCCCTTATGTAAAGACTTTTTATGATTAAGGTCTGTCTGTACAATACAGACCACCCCTAAGCAACAGGTCTAATCTAGCCATTATGTAAGCTTTAGTGATTCAATATTTTTATGAATCAACCCTTGTTTAAATATCTTGTTTTCTGCATAAAGATCAGACTGGAATAGGTTCTTATATTATGGTCTTAGATTGCTCAATACACAAATACTTAGAAAGGCAGTAGTTTTGCTCAGTTCATTTGCTCCATATATAAAATCACAGGAGTTACCTACCATATACAATTCAGAGATAGTCTTTTAGAAAATAAGTGTATTTACACTATATAAAACAAACTATACTAATAAATTATATAGAGATAGATAGATATGTATATAGATAGATCGATATACATATATAAATTAAAGCACAATCCTAACTCAAAGATCATGTTTGAGAGCAAGTGCCTGTTTAACGCTATCTGTAGAGTTTTCCGTCATATTTCTTGCTGTTCGGCTACATGATCCAATGCCGTCTGAACTAGATAATGTATATAAATGAGTTCAGGTTAATTATGTGGCTAGAATAGCAGATCCTTTTCGTTGTGGGCTAAATTTAAATTTAAGTTGTAACAGTGAAAAATTCTATCATAGTATGGAAACAATTACAACATACAATTAGGAATTTAACAAGGTACTTGATCTTACTAGATTCTTCTAGGTTTTCATTTTAGTTATACTTTAATTATTAGTACTGCTATCTATTGTTTGTTATATAATTAAAGACAACTTCTACTGCTTATGCTGATTCTAAAATGGCTTTTAAGAGTTTCGCTTACCTGATTACCATCAATTGCTATCACTTCATGCTGAACAATGATTCTTGTTACCCCAGCAGTGGAATTCTTGGATATGTGTAGAACAAGTAAACGAATACTGACCAAAGCCTCATAAGTTAGGTTTTGCTGCTCACTGGATGCTCCATAATCCACTGGAACAAAGATAATTATTACAATGAAGAAGCTTTAGCTCTATGTGACTTTATCAATCAGTGCTGAGGAACCCCCCCCCCCCCCCTCCAACTATTCGGGGAAGATTGAATTAGTCCTGAGGACTTGTATGATCCTCACACAATGTGTCTCTGTTGTGTGATATTTCTGGTAGCCTTTGATCATTTTTGTTCACACCTCAGCAGTGCTAGCAAAAATGACCAATGTTTTCTGTAGAAATACATTGAGAAACACTGCGCAAGGTTCTCACAAGACTTCACAGCTAATAGAAGCGACACCATTGATTTATAGAGGCCCTTCCAAAGAATATATGTTCAAACTACGATTCAGGGCTATTAACATAATCATTCTAAGAGGTAAATTTATCAAGCTGCGAGTTTCTGGCAGGTTTGTAAAGTGGAGATGTTGTCTATAGCAACCAAATCAGATTCTAGTGATCATTTATTTAGTATATTCTACAAAATGATGGCTAGAATATGATTGATTGTATTGCAATGAAAAAAAGAAATAAAATCCCCATAAGTTTTAGGTAGAGAAGACTACTTCACACCACCCTTTGCTGTATATATTAACTGTTGCTTTTTACAGTGATTGGCAGCAGTGGTCAAAGTGAAAATTTAGAAGTGGCGGTAAAGAAAATGTAAATTAATGCAATTTGATAGTTTGAACGAAGGCAGTATGTGAGTGGCGGTATGACATACCACGGTATACACCCTCACTTAGACCACTGATAGATAGCAGAATCTCAAGAGGTAGGGTTCACTAGTGGCCTTTAATCATTAGAGTGACAGGCCAGTGACATACTTCAAACACCGAGCCAGGTGGGGCTAACTGATTAAAGCCAAGCTTGTGACTTTCATATAAGTTAGATACTGATAGTATACAGTAACACTGCATGGACCAGCGGCTATCGCATGGGGCGTACATGACAACCACCTAAAGCAACCACTGCCATCCTTCCACATTAGATACCAGTCTGAAGTTCCACATTCCACCTAAAACACCCATCCGCCAGTGATACCAGAGTGACCAAATTCAAATTATTTGCAACGCCTTATCTGCACAATTTATATTTTTTCCAACTGCACCTAAACATAAGTAAACATATACTGAGACTAAGAAATATGTTATTTTAGATTTCTTGTTTTGTTTGGTATCTAGGAACTGTGGGATTTTGTGTTATTATTCAAATTGTTCTTACCAGTGTCACTCTAAATCAATATAATGGGCACTTTTAAATAGATTGTCATGGCAGATCCCACTTGAAAAGTGTCTGGCATAGATGGATAAAGGCACTTTAAGTTTCATACTCAAGGCTAGTGTCACTTCTGCATATTGTAAGAGTCTTCGAAATATGCCACTTCAAAACCAGATTTGAAACGAGTCTAATATGAAATGAAGTGTTTACAGATCTCTAATGCAGTTTACTAACATACATATGCTTCATATGTCCCACATGATACAGCATGCAGCCACCCTTCATTCGATGATAAAACACAGCTACTTACTCAAGTCCATTTTACAGGTTATTCTTGAAACCCCTCTGTTTGCAGGGAATCCATTTAGTTGTACCTGTCCACTACCATAGCTGATATTAAAACGGACCTTAAAGAGGTAAGAACAAAGAAATAAAATCAGATAAAAGCATAAGTAAATAAATAAAAAAAAACACAATTCACGTCTATGTGTGGGTGTGACTGCATCAGTTATAAATAACTTATGGTATAAATTAATTTAAAAGGAAATAGTGCAGGAAGCGTATTTATATAATTGCAAATGTACTTATTTTTTAGATTGTGTTTATTTTGGTAAAGGAAATATCTTTATGTCTGGTATTTACCTGTTGTAATAAGCCTTTGTTGAGGAAGTCTTTTGTGTATTTTGGTAGGGAAATGACTTGTTTGGGGTTTTGTATTTTTTCTTTGGGGATGTGTATTCTGCAACTGTCTGAAGAAAGGGCTTGCTGTTAGATTTCCTGTGTCTAAAACAAGATGCAGGAAATCACAGCAAGTTTTAGGATATCACAGATAAGTGTAAATATTGTTAGTTTTGCATTGCATATTTGGGTAAACATATTGCATCCTGATTCTAAAAACAGCTCAGACCTCGGGGGGCTGGCTTACCCTGTGAGGCTGTGTCCAACTGTATAAAAAAAGCACTGTTTTGTATTGGAAATTGTTCTTCTTGTTTCATCTGACCTGCTCACTGGTACCTTTAACCAGGGTGAGCAAATAAACATCACTTGCTTCAAAGACCTGCTTGGAAACTTGTCTATCCCTGTGACATACAGATTAGACCCAACTCTAATCCAATACTGGCTGTTTTGAGATTTTGACCCAGCTTTCCAGTACCACCGCTCTGCCTGCTATCCAGCAGCTTTGGCCAGTGTGATAGGCCGATCCATCCACAGCAACCGATCCATAGGAAGAGGTCAGGGGTACCAGCCCAGATACACCAGCAGCATCAGTTACCCAGAAGACACCAGGTACTGTATGCCGGTAAGGAGTCCAGTGGTGGCAGCATTTGTTAGCCCCTCCTACTGTGGTTAGAGGGCGTATTTGGGATAACGGAAGGGAACGGTGGCAAAGTAAGCCCAGCTGTTTCCCAGCAACAACAGACAGAGTGGCATAGGCGGTCCATCCTGTCACAGTGAGTTTTCCCCCAAAAGTAATTTTTTTTATTTCTCTAAACATCGGGTGTACAATCCAACGGTTTCTCTGATTTTTAATTTTTGGTGCTTAAACAAAAAGCTGTTAACTACACTTATGCCATTAATCTTTGAAGTTAACGTTGTACTACTAAAAAGGAATGCATTGAAAGCAGGATTTGGACAAACAATAAGGGGTAGATTTATAAAACCTTCTAAAAAGCAAAAGTTGGAGGTGTTGGCTGTAGCAACCATGTCCTAGCTATCATTTTCTATAACGCACTACATAATAAACAACTTTTCTGCTTTTCCTTTTTAGAAGGGTTGATAAATATATCCCTGAGTATTTAGCAAGATTTGTGTTTTACCATTAGGATTCAGCCAATCAAATAAATTCTAAAATGATTTTAAAGGTTTAGAACATAGCGCTATTCCATCCAACAGCTTTATATAAAATTTTAACATGAAGGCCTACAGTATCATGCTTAATTTGAATATGCAAATTATGGTTCCGATTCTGTTCACTAAAACATCTGTAAAGGTCTTCAGTAAACCTATATATTTAACGTATACTTATTAATAAATCCACATAATACATTTGTATTAAGTTTGGATAACAATTAGTAATGATGTACATCTGTAATTGTTACTATGCATGCATAAGACTTAATTTCAATGCATGTCCAAATTTAAAGGACATTTTCACCTTGTGGTGTAAATTTTGGCAAGCCACAGGCAACCAGATTGCATGGCCCAGACATCTGTTCAATCAAGTACCCAGATTTGAAAATCAGATTGCAAGATAACTTACAAAAAGATTTTAAGTGTACTTCATGATAAATATTGCATAAAGATGATAAGTTTTTCATGATCAGGAAGTACATTTAAATAATGGTAATTAGAACACTAAACCTGAGTGTAACAATGATGTATCACATTTTGGGGGCTTACAGAAAGAAGGAAGACCGAATATGGTTAAGAAAGGAAAAACTGGGTGGAGACCCTCAATGGGAAGAAGAGAAGGGATCCAGGAGAGTTATTATGTTCCTAGCAATTTAGGAAAACAAGGGATGACAATTAAAGTGTCTTGTCCAGGGCTCCCATGTTTTAGTGAAGGATTTTAATTTTCAGGAATAAGTAACATACATCTCACAGTATATACAAACCATGGCTGGAGTAATATACGGGAGAGTAGCACATTAATGAATCTTGTTTGAAAAGGTAAGCACCCTAGGATAGAGATCTTTTCAGCAAAAGGAATAGGTTTTCTGAAAACCCACTGTGAATAGAGCTTTTACATGGCTGACCTTGCATACAAAATTGATTTTCTTATGTTAGCGGGTGCCTTGTCTATGTACGTCAAAGATCAAAATTTGTCATAGTATTCCAAACATTTAACAGCCCAGTTTTAGGAGGTGTATTGAATGACTTGAAATGAAAAGCTTTGTTGTTTAGTAATGGATCCCTTTGTATTTACTTCTATACGATGGATTACACTTGCAGATCTTACATGCCATCATGTTATTATTTTGTATTGGAGATGCCTAGTAATCAGAATTTAAGACTCACCTGTTTTGTCACTTGGTCAATTTCACGCAAGGTTGTCACATTAACTCTTACAATCTCCTAAAGGCAAAAATATACAAATTATTGCAATAGGTGCCATATAATTAACATATTTATTAGAACATTTATTTTTTCTTAATAGATGTGCAATAATGACAGCTGGGTCCCAACATCACAATTAGGCAAGACTAGAAAAACAAAGAAAATCTTTCTTGTAAAAAAGGATTTTCCTGAATTCCTGTTTGCATTTTTCCGCGCTTATCACCAATAAGCCAAACCAGGTATTCTGTATATCTTCAGTGAGAAATGTGATTTTGCTATGCTGATGCCATCTTGTTGCCTTATAGCCATTTGGTTTTCTTATAACTTAAAGCCAGATTAGATACAGCTAGTTTGTAGGAGTAATTTATTATTTGCAAGAACCATGCTTATGACCTTGGATATAGCAGGTGGAGATAAAACCAACTCCCCATTGGGAAGTATTCCTGTGTGAAAATGTTTGAATGTAGCAAGATCTGAGGAAAGGAAGCATGAGTGGTTAAAACCTTTTGGGGATGTAGTTTTCTATAATACGTGATTTTTGCTATATAGATATGGACTTGTAACTAATAAAGCAGAGCTAATTATGCACGCAAACCATGCAGTGTATTTAATTCTCTCCAGCTGATGAGCTCATAACTGATAAACTGACACTTACAGGTGAACAATCTGATTTAGATTCAATATCAGTATTATGGAAACTAGCTAGAAGTCATAAATATGTTCATGAATGCCTAAATACAGTATTTGACCGACACTCTTTCGAGGTTGTGTTAGAAACGGATATCTCCCCAGAGGTCTTAACAATCAGACTGTAAAAAAGGTACTTGTAATAACCAAATTGAAAATCCTACTCCAGTGTGAACAAGCATTAACTAATTTTGAGAACCAACTTATCCTTGAGAAAGTGCCATTAAGAAAAGGCTTCGGAGAAGTACCTATAGTATTTACTCTGAGTTACTATGTGCCCTTCACCACATCAGTTTTGACAATAGCTGAGGAAAAATTTCATACTCATGTCAACTACAGCATTTATGGAATTAAATGTTGCTAACTAAAGTGTTAATTGGACAGACTCGTCAAAAACTATAAGCACACAGCCAAAAACATGCACCATTGTAAGTAGCAGGTACCAGTGATGCCTATTCACAAAATACAGGGGTTTTCAACCATATCTAATAGGGATAGATTTGGAATCAGTTTTCACTTCATATTTCAACAGCTACTATAGAGAAAGTCATTTATACCCTTGTTTTGTGAGCTGATTATGGATCTTATTATATACTTTGGCCATAGTCTTGCCATTACAGCTCCTATATATATTAAAAAATTATGAGAACCTACATATACTCTAACCACTACTGCGTATTGCTTTTTCAGCATCATAAATATATGTGAGCTATACCCAGGACCCGCCAGCATTGGTCTTTTAATGTCGGCATTGTGAAAGGTGACATAGTGCATGTTGCCAATCACAATGTACACATTGTCAATGTAATGTAATTGTCGGTATTTAGCCTGCTGACATTTTTATGTTAGCAGGTTAAGGGCCGACATTTACAGTGTTGCAAATACGTACCCTACTCGTTCTAATAATCTAAATACAGATGATATATTTTAACCTGTCATAGGCTTGGTTGCTTTGAATGGGTGCATTCTATTTCATGCTATAGTACATTATTTTGTTTTCTATAGATTATGTCCTTTTCCCCAGATTTTAGAAGTTTCAGAGCTCCTTGTTTTAAAACTAATCTTTATGGTATAAAGAAATTAAGGGCCACTCTATTCACTTTCTGATAGCATTGATACCAATTACATATTTGCAAGGATTCCTTACTCTTATTATTCATGTGTCATGTGCATTAAGGCCAAAATTTCTTAGTGGCAGGGGAAAAAAAAAAAAGAAAGAAAGTGTTTAACCTGTCAGATGAGAAGTGCTAAAAAAGTGCTAAAAAACTGCATGCAAACAAAAACCGTCAAAATCAGCCACATTTTCTGAGATTATAAATGCAATTATAATTAATTTTTCACAACATTAAAATAATATTTTGATAATGCTCCCCCTCTCAATGCATGCAGTATTTCAGCAGATGAAATACTCAACGTTTCAAATTGATAGGGATCACTATGGGATCTTCAGGAAGCTATCATTTTACCAACTGTAAAAAACAACTTTTACTCCCCATTCCTAGTTCCAGGGTGTATTGTGTTTGCCAGCAGGAGCAAGTAGTTTTTTTTTAAATGTAAGCATTTTATACAATTTTGCAATGTTACCAGACACTGCAGTGATGAACTACAGCCCCTCAATCAGGTTTAACAACTGATGTGGCAGGCAATGCAGCTTCTGTGAGGGGGTGTGGTGGTGGTTGGGAAGCTGAGAATGGTCATAAACAAGCAAGGCCAGCAACAAGCAGGATAACAGGACACAGCATACAAGCCAGACACAAGAAATCTATCACTTGCAATGAGTACGTGCAGCTGCCAGCCTTAAAAATCCATCTGAAACCAATCCCAATTGTTATGGCTCCCACTGGAAACTACCTAAGCTCTTAGAACAAGGCAATGAGAGGACTCTGAATGGAAAACACAAATGTTGCAGCACTGAATCAACATATAATCATTGACTGCGCCAACTGCTTCAATGCCTGCAACAAGTTTGCATGCTGACTTGCAATGGGCCAAAAGGGGAAGGGAAGGAGAGCCGTCAACTAACTAATTACCAACCAGTAATCAGTCCTGTGACTACTTTTGCCTCTATTTATCTACTGTCGAAGTCGTATAATTGGATGAACGAAAGTATATTGGTTTAATATTGTTTTGCCGTACAATTGCGATCCGTACGCCACGTAACATGTGGCGTGGTGCGATCGCACGGTAAAATACGCACGCACACACTCGCATTACAACATTTAGTTATTTATATAATTCATATTCAGATTGGTTTCGTTACACTGTCATTTATGAGCAGATAATATTTAGTTTATTAGTATATATATATATATATATATATATATATATATATATATAATGATTATACGTACACTTCAGTGATATTCAAGGTTCAGGTTATATGAAATGTATCATGCCTATTGTCATATTGAAGCCCTATTCATCAGCAGCTGTCCGGTGCAGTCGGCGAAGAGATCGCACATTGCATACTTTAGTTATTGATATTAGGGAATAAACCTTTGTATGATGCTGGCTATGAAAGGAGCAGACCCCCTGGAGAGATGACCCCCACATTTGGATTCCTTAGATTGAATCAGCCTATGACCTGTTTACCCTGGACCCACCCAACGTCTGGACCTATATAAACAATCTACGTCATCTCTATTGTTCACTATGTAACACTGTACAGTATATAATCATAGCTGCACTCCCCCTGGCTCTCAGTCAACTGACACAGTATTCTAAATAGATATACTGTCCACTGGGTCCCATGGTTTGCGCAGCGAGCGCATGCGATAGCATCGGTATGTATTTATCTATTGGTATTGGCTGTACTGTACTGTATCATAATATAATAATGTATTGAATTGTTGACTATTTACATCTGCTAAAATAAATCACTTTGTGCTTTGGAAACACATACAATTGATTGGGCAATGCTTATTTGAAAACGATAGAATTACTTTAATACTACTTTAGTTATAAAAAAAATTAAAAAAATCTATAAGGAAGAGTATATAGCATACAAGAATGTTATAGTACATTTACATGATTATATTTGAAAAATCTAACAAATTCCAGAGGAAGAATTGACCTCTACCATGTGATAACCAACATTTTAAAAACAGAAATAAATAATAATCATGCAATTTAACTATGCAAAGGTGTTACGCTGTCTGTTTAGCTTGGAATATTTTATATCAAAGCAATATTTGCCTACAGTAGAATTAGCAGAGACGACCACAGATTTTGAACCATCTAACCTCTGTCCACAAATCAACCATGTATTAAGGGTTTTTGCTTTCCACATAGGTCACAATCTAGGATCATCTAACGCAAGTGGTACTGGAAAGTGTATTGGATATCTGTCAGTGTACGAGTAACTACAGTGTTTTCAGACCACTATCAGGCCAAATCACCCAATAAACAAATGTTCGGGCCAATAAAGTTTTAATGAGTAAGCTCCAAATATGAACGATGTCACTCCTAAAGCACAGAATATTGATTTATATTTTTAAACTGGACTAAAAATCTTGTTCATCAATGGAACAACGTCGTTTGATTTCAAAGATGAGCATCAAAATGACTTAGTGTCTGGGAATTGTTCAGGGAGCCATTTGTGAACAAAAGATTCAAATCCAGGAAAAGAAATTAAGAGTCTTTTAAAGGGGCTGTACTGATGATGAAATAGGAGTATCTACGAACACCCACCCAGATCATGTCACTCTTACGTTCCCTGCTGAGGACTGCTCCTATGAAGAAATTACATTCAAAATGGCACACACCGCATAGCGTCATTGTGGAGTTAAATAAGTCAAATAAATAAGTAAGCAAGTGTTTAAAGAGCAGACACAGACTTCAAAAATGATCACTGGTTACCTGATAATAGCGTACATGTTCTGGAAAACACAGTGATGGGGATAAACAAACTGATTGGGAATTGTCTGATATCAGAGAGCAACTCACAATTACAGACACATTGGGTGGGGGATTATTTAGTGACAAAGTTTCAGACATTGTACTGGGCTACTCGTTAACCATTTAGGTTCCCCATGCTGTCACAGAGATCCTGAATCAAGCTCAAACAAGACATCTATTAGACTTACAAAGTATGAAGTAGCTTTAGGTATACCTTTCAACATCACCATCTGAAGATGCAGTTTTGAACCCAGCGACACTGTTACCGCTGGGTCCAAAAGAGGGGAATACTGAGACAGGAGGATGGGATGTTAAACAAGGAGAACGTGAACGGGAGGATACAATTGACACACAATTTTTTTCTGAATGCCCTTATGACTGTCTTGAAGAAACTAAATCTGAAACACGAGACCTCCCTAACATGGCTAATGATCCTCTTCAGAATGCTGATTTGCAGCTTTTTGTAGATGGCTCTCGTTATTATGTAGATGGAGTACCACACACAGGGTATTCAGTAACCACAGAAACTGTAAACCCTAACAGCAGCCTGCATATATGCTGAAGGACAGAGTTACACTTTACACAGATTCTCATTATACGATTGGTGTGGCACACAATTATGGCCCTATTTGGAAAAGTAGGTACTTTATAGAGTTCTCAGGGAAACCAATTTAAAATGCTGATTGTATTCAATCTCTATTTGTTGCTCTGTTGATCTACTAAGGCAGATGGCTGTGGTAAAAGTCAAGACGCACACTTAAGACAATACTCTAGAAGTAAAAAGTAAATTTACTTGCAGATCAAGCGACCAAAGAAGCTGCTTTAAAACCCTGTCCTTTAAATGTATTTACTGTTACAGTTGAGATATTTAATATTGACATATTAAGACAGATACAGAAACAGGCATCTGCAAAGGAAAAAAACAGAATGGGGAAAGCTGTGGCTGAGGAAACGAATGGGGTATGGGCTCACCGCTACTGCTTGTCCTGTTCACTCTACCCAGTAATGGCCCAGATCTTGCATGGCAAGGCACACAGTTCAAGGGACATGATTGTAAACACCTTAGACAAGTACTGAATAGCACCAGGCTTCACCCAGGCAACATAGGCTTACACTACAATCTGTACCATATGTGCTTTGCATAATCCTGGCAAAACTGTCCCTGTGTCTGCTATAGCTATGCCCAAAGCTCAATACTTATTTCAAAGTCTACAGATTGATTTTATACAACTACCTAAGGTTGCAAGGTATGAGTATGTCTTGGTATGCGTGGACCTTTTCTTTGGGTGGGCCAAAGCCTGGCCTTGTAGAACAGGAAATAGAATAGTAGGGGAAAAAAACAAAAACTGATGTCAGAGGTGATGTGCAGGTATGGAGACCCAGAATTAATAGAGTGACAAACTCATTTCACAGGGGAAATATTGGGGCACATTAGCAGATTTAGGCATTTCATAGGCTCTACACACCCCCTATCACCCTCACAGTAGTGGCAAAGCAGAAAGACCAAATGGTACCATCAGAAAAAATGGTTGGAATGTCTTTCATCAGCTCTACTTTTAATAAGAAATAGTCCTAGTGAAAAGCATGGTTTAACGCCTTATGAAATTTTGTTCGGAACCCATGGTAGGACAGGATGTTATTTTCCTCAGCAATTGCAGCATGCAGATTTGACTCAGTATGTTATATGTCTACAATGACAACCAACACAAATACACCACAGGGTATATGCTTCCATTCCAGATCTTAACCTGCCTGATGAGGCTCACAGCCTGCAACCAGGTGACCGAGTGTGCATAAAGAAGTACGCAAGAAAAGGATTGGACTCCCAGTTCGAAGGGCCATATCGGATCTTGCTCACCACACCAACATCAGTCAAGGTGGCTGGTCGAGACACCTGGATCCACGTATCTCATTGTAAAAAAAAAAAATACATAAGGGCAGTACTAGGGAACTATAAACCATTAGTTCACAGTTTTGATATTATTAAACAACATAAGAAATGGGTGATCGCATTTCACAAGGGCCCAAATCTGGTCAAAGATTATGGGTATTTCTTCATTATTCCTTGTGCAGATTACTTATCTGGGCCCTGCTAATTGACCCCTATACATTTGAGAGGAGCTCTAATAACACTCATGATAGTCAGAATTGTACCAGATGGGAATTACATAGCAATCTTCAAGAAATTTGGGACAATAGGTTTATGACTATGCATTACATGTACACTGAAGAATTGGCTAATATCAGCGATTGCTGATATGTACACATTCCCAAATATCGTCAACAACCATGCCATACTGCGCGGTGCCAGTTCCTTGGAGTGAACCGAGATTACCAGATGGTTAAAAGAGGACAGCCCATACCAACTTAACAAGTCAAGGGTTCAAAAATACAAAAGGTGTCACTGTATGTGGCAAAGAGGGTTTCTCCTCAATGGTGGAAGGCAGAGAGTAATATAATTTACAAAGAGATGATACAGAAGTGTAAAACATAGCCCCCAATGATAAATGTGTACAGGTAAATGCTACAAATAAGTAGGGAAGGCTCCTTGAGCTAATAAAAGTTACTTTTCATGGTAGAGGCGACATGACTCCCAGATTAATTTTCAATAACAAACAACCATGACATACTGTGATCGGTTATTGAGCCAGACTACTATGGACAATGACACATGGTGTAAAAATGTTACAATGGCAGAAGCAAACAGTATAGTGGAATGGTGTCTTATCAGGAATGTTTCAAGATTATTGTGGTATGCCTCAGATATCATAAATGGTGGACAGCAAAAGTGGGACGTACTTAAAGGAATGATAGCTTCAGTCTGCTAAAAGCAGGGCCTGATTAAGGGTTCCAGCCGCCCGGAACCCCCCCCATATTATAGATCAAAATACTCTCCTGCTCCCCCCCCATACTATAGATCAAAATGCTCTCCTGCTCCCCCCCCCCATATTATAGATCAAAATGCTCTCCTGCTCCCCCCCCATATTATAGATCAAAATGCTCTCCTGCTCCCCTCCCCCATTTTATAGATCAAAATGCTCTCCTGCTCCCCCCCATTTTATAGATCAAAATGCTCTCCTGCTCCCCCCCCCCATATTATAGATCAAAATGCTCTCCTGCTCCCCCCCCCATTTTATAGATGAAAATGCTCTCCTGCTCC
Organism: Mixophyes fleayi; assembly: GCF_038048845.1. Classification (NCBI taxonomy): domain Eukaryota; kingdom Metazoa; phylum Chordata; class Amphibia; order Anura; family Limnodynastidae; genus Mixophyes; species Mixophyes fleayi. The sequence goes on along the minus strand of NC_134404.1, from coordinate 229,926,961 downwards.
CCCCCATATTATTGATCAAAATGCTCCCCGGGCAGCCATTGAATCAAAGTACCTTACCTGCCTCCTGTGAAATGCTCCTCTGTTGTTCTCCGTCGTCCGGCGGTGTTTGTCCTTTTCTTTCACTGCGGGCGCGGTGTGTCTGATTAGTGTGGTCTCGTGAGATGTTAACATCTCACGTGACCACACTGAACAGCGCACCGCGGCCGCAGTGACGGCAGCAGATGACAGCCCCTTTCAACATATACTATGGCCTGAGTATGGAGTCATAGGCGGACTCCATACACCACAGGCGGACCCGGGACCCCGTTAGGAAAGATTTTCGCGGGCGGGGTTTGAATGGAAAAAAAAAATTGAAAAAATAAATAAAAAAATAAAAAATCTTTTTATTACCCAGCGCTGCTGCACCCCCCTCCGACCCGGCGCCCCAGGCTGCAGCCTGGTCAGCCTGTTGGCTGATCAGGCCCTGGCTAAAAGGAATGCCAATAGACTTCTACGATAGCAAATTAAAATTTGATGTATATTTTAAAAAAATCTTATACATCTTAAATATATCTTCCACACACTTCTTGCAAAGGTACTTGGTCATGTTTTACATGTGGAATGACATGGAATGACAGCCGATTACTATGGAATGACAGCTGTTTTATACGCCATGTCAATACAAAAATGTCAAAACAATTGCTCTTCTATCATGGTAAACACTATGGCTTTCGAAAACATGTATATTGCTTGAGGGAATGCAGAGAATCAAAAAAGCTTTTCATTTTACATTATTTGGGAGATGAAACACTGTACCATCCTTCTTGCCATGGAAATAGCAAAAATACAGGTACCAAGAAGACATTTACTGCCACAATGAAAAGTGCTATCAAAGAAATAAGAGAGTCTGTTGAAGTTATTTAAATTTAAATATAACTATTTTTTTTTTCTTTCTATCTGGAACGGTGGTCTCAGACACGCATTGGTGAAAATAGTTGATCCTGCTGCTGCTGGACAAATTAGTATTGGTTTTATATGCTGCCAGGTCTGAACTTTGCCTGGCTCAGACTGTTCATGGATCGTTGCCTGTCTTAAGCATTTCATTTGGATCTAACCATTCTCTGGATGGCCACCGGTAATAACGTTTCAACTGGATATTAACCATTTATGGGTGACTGCCAACTACAGAGCTTCTTAAACAATGAACCTTATCCCAGAATTGTGTGAGTACCTGCATTTCCGTGTATTTTATTCCTTTTACAATACTGACTATTGTCTCCAATATATTCCTGTGTCATTCAGAAGGCGTATACAACAGCTGTCATTCCACAGTAATCGGCCGTCATTCTACATTATGAGACTTGTGTGGTGGGGTACAGGTATGGGGGAGCGCATATGCAAATGGATTAGTGTGTGGGATTAGGGGATGTGGGAGAAATAGGGGTGTTTTTTGGGGAGAAATGCAAGTTTTTACTGATATTTCTGCATTGACATGGCGTATAAAAGAGCAGTCATTCCACAGTAATCGGCCGTCATTCCACATTATGAGACTTGTCTGATGGGGTACAGGTATGGGGGAGCGCATATGAAAAGAAATTAGTGAGTGGGATTAGGGGATGTGGGAGAAATAGGGGTGTTTACCATGACAGAAGAGCAATTGTTTTGACATTTTTGCATTGACATGGTGAGTAAAACAGCTGTCATTCCATAGTAATTGTCCGTCATTCCATGTCATTCCACATGTAAAACATGACCAAGTACCTTAGCAATAAGTGTGTGGAAGATATATTTAAGACGTTTAAAATGTTTTAAAATATACATCAAATTTCAATTTGCTATCATAGAAGTCTATTGGCATTCCTTTTTGTACGTCCTGCAAAAGTTACCTGAAAGGTACTATTATGTGTCTGGCCATGAAGCATATAAGTTTTTACCAATAGGTGGCAATGGAAGATGTAGTTTAGCCAGAATAACTCCAGTCACATGGTTTCAGACAAATATAGATCTTACATACAGACCAGCTCACTTAAGAGCCAAGAGAACAGTAAAAAAATAAGGAACATGCACATGATTTGATAAATCAACCATGGTATACAAAAATGGGACTATCCTTAACCATATGTAGAGGATCAGTACAAAACACCCATAATATGGAAAGTTTATCCAAATAATTTGGAAATGTAACTGAACAGATACTAGGGGGGGTATTCAATTGTTGCTTTTAACGAGCTAAAACAAAAAAAAACGAGCACTCGAAAAATATTACAGTTTATACGTTAATATGCGCGTAAATACCGTTAATACGGTAGTTTACTCACTGAATTTCATCTCGCAGCTCCCTAAATTTAGCGAGTAATTACCGTATTAACACTAATATTTTTAGAGCGCTCGTTTGAGAGCGTTAACAGCAACAATTGAATACCCCCCTAGATATACTGAAAATAACTTCTGAGACTTTAATATATCATGTAGAGTTCCTCAGCCAACATCAGCTGGTACTCGACTATTTGACTGCAACACAAGGAGGAATGTACCAGATAGATGGTCTAGCCTGTTGCACTTAAATATGCTTCTTAAAGTAAATCACAGTATGTGTAAAATAATGTCTCTCCAACACCACAAGTAGCTTGTCTACTTATGCGTGTGTGTATATTAGGACATTTTGACTGTAAGCTCCAATAAGGCAGGGACTGATGTGAGTGAGTGAGTTCTCTGTACAGTACTGCAGAATTAGTGGCACTATATAAACAGCTGCTGCAGATGTTGATGCATGAGCACAAGGCATAGGCACCAACATTTCAAAACAATTTCAACTAATTAAATTTCAAGCCAAATAGGCATATTTAAACAAGTTAACCTCCTGGTACTGTATAGATGTAGTCATCAAAGGATACAAGACCTGTCATACGTTCACAGATTCTGATATAATGTACTGCTCCCACCCCTCATTTTTTATACACTACTTACAAAATTGACATATATCTCCTGAAATAAGTATATACAGTGAGAATTGCATTCAATACACAAAATAAAATGAACTGCACTGTGCAGTTGTATAATAATAAAAAAGCAGGTACACTTTTATGGTCTAATGTGTAAAAGCTGTGACTGTGTGGAAATCAGGGCCAACTACCCACTTTAAAACAAGCCTGCTACTGTCAGATCTGGAGTGGAGTGTCTAATGGAAGGCCGGTTTACCTGGATAAGGTTACTGTCTCCACTGCCCTGGCCGCTGGTGATTACAGATAGGAAGAGAAAGGAAACCACAGGCATATAGCACCAGCAGGGCCCTGTACATGGCACAGACCGCACCATCTTCTTTCAGACTTTCACAACACACATAACTGTGAAGAGGTGGAGCAGGCAAGAGAAGGCGGAGGGAGAAATGACAGGAATGATGGCGCCTCCTCCCTCTCCCAGAAGTGGTATAACCTCACCTTAAGCGTTACAACCTAAATAGTAAACTCCAAACCACCATACTGATGGCCCCATTACGGCCTTACCGGAATACGTATTACCATACATAACAGCGTCGCCTACAACACACTCTTCCCATAGAACTGCATGCCCTTAAGAGAACCACTATGCCGTACATTATAGTGTTATACAGGGATTTATATAACTCGAAGTGATCCGTCATTGATTTGTTTATTATGTAACGTCTATAGTCTGCGCCGTATGTGCAGATAGGATTATAAAAATATAAAACGTCAGAGTTACACAATAGGCGAGTCAACTAAAGGTCCATTTTGTTGGAGACAATATCCATTTACATTATTTATTCTGATGCTACAACTAAATGGCGGCATTCTGAGATCTGTGCATAAAATTAGCGTGTTTGTGTGTTTGTTCTCTAGTGCCTATTCAGTGACTACGGAGAGCCCGGGACTTACAGTTCCTTGGTATTAAAGGCTGTTGATAGCAGGCTTACCATGGCTGTGCTTCTGGAGACCACGTTGGGAGACATTGTCATAGATCTTTATACTGAGGAGAGACCCCGAGGTAATATCTTACTGAATACAAATTATTTATTCCTAGCAAAAACTTTTACTTAACGCGTATATATTATACAGTTCTAGCTATGTTTGGAAAAGACTTAACGAATACAAGTTACTTGCACAGTTACCAACTGTCCCTAATTGTAGGGAGTCGGCCCTAATAATGCATAATCTTTACATTCACCTTCCATCAACAAAGTGTCCATGGAAATTATTGTCAAATGTGAGCTATATATTTTATGCAAAAGATGTACATCTATTGTTTACGAATATATGTATATATGTATGTTTCAGGAGCTAATTAGAGATGAGAATTGACTTGTAGGGAAAGCATTTTTAAACCCCCAGACACAGAGCTGTAACTTAGAATTCTAGCGCCTGGGGCGAGAAAGACAAATGCCGCCCCCCCCTAGCCCTCAATTTTAACCAAATGAACCTAAAATATTCCTAAATTGCGCCCCACTTCAGCGTTGCGCCCTGGGCGGTCGCCCCTGTTGCACAGCCCTAGTTATGGCCCTGCCCAGACATATTCAAGAAAACCTATTGTGCTCAAACTAAAGGTGTGAGTAAAATGTGCAAGTGCAGGAATTGAAGCAATTCTGGAAGACTATATTTAGGAAATTTACAAGAGGCTGAAGCTTTTTATTCTGCAAGCTTCTTATTAACTTCTTCATGCTTCAGCTTCTTATTCAGAAAGTGTATTTTTTTAAACGCTTAAATCAAGTTGAATCATTGATTTCACATCAGCTTAAAACTAAAGGGTGTCCATTATACAGACTGCAATAGTACTTAGCCTGACCCAACAAGGTCTTGGGCATGAAATCAGAGGGCTTAGTCAGCATATTTTATAATTTTGAATAAGTAGCTGTAGTTTTGCAAGGATTAAATGCCGTTGGGCCACCAATTTGATAGTGGGAATTTTACTTGGTCCAACACTGTTTGGGGCATGAAAACAGGTGGCAAAATGGCCACAGATAGCATTTTGATTGTTTTGAATAAGTAGCTATAGTTTGACAAGAGTTAAATGCCGTTGGCCAACCAATTTGACAATGGGAATCAACAGACTTGCAAGCTGGGTGCTCAACCAACAGAGAGACACATTGCTTTGCTTCCTGCCACCTGTCTAAGGACATTGTGAACAAGGTTGGCAGGGTTTGGACTGAGGACAGCGTGGGAAAAAAATTAAAATAGTGTACTCAAGGAAGGAGCTTGTGCAGCTTAACCAAAGTGTCAAGTGGCACCTGTATAATTAACAAATACTGCTTTATCTACTACCAATTGAAATAGGAATATAGTCTGCATTTTATAAATTGCCTAATATTACGGTTGTTCAATGTCTAAATTGCCATGTGTGAATGTTGATATGTCTTTCAATATTGAACCTTGGTTGTCTTTTTATATTTGTTTCAGTTTTGGGCAGAATTTTATTTGTAGTGATCATGAGATGTAAAATATACTTATATTAACCTATCGAGGAGAAAAGTGATATTGACAATCTGTAGATATGTTTGCTATTAAACATTTTTGTTGATGCACTTAGTTCTCATGCACCTCATACCTACTATTTGATCAAACTAAATTGTCAGCCACGTAAGCATGTCCTATTTTTGTATTTGCTTTCATGTGACAACTACAGACTGCGTAAGCAAGTTTCTTGCATGTACCTAAGTGCGCTTTTCCTTCACTGACACAGTGGTTTCATCAATTCGCTATAGCGTGTATTTTACCAGATTTTACAATTAAGGAACTCTGTTTTAAAAAATGACCTCATCCTACAGGACTTGGAGTTCTGTGGATTAATATATATGGAAAAATTCTGCGCTTAAACCTAAAGGGTAGTAGGGGGTAGAGGCACGTCTCAGAATCTGAGTGTTGATGGGTATTCTGTGATGATCCCTGAAGGATCAATAGTGAAGGCTACAAGGTATTGTGTGAACACTTTATCAAAAACCAATAAGCAAACAATACACAAACGTTATAGATAAAATCAAGGTAACAACATATGCACAATGATGACAATATTTGGGCAGAGATATAACACCAGCGCGCTGAGGCAAGTTCATAGAAATGGAAGTCCTTGTACTGAGAACAATGTGTCGATAAATTGAGAACAATGTGTAGATATGTCCCGGGAGCTGGTCGCAAACGGGGACCGCTTAGTGGCAAAGAGTCATGGGTGATGTTTCATAACTATACTTGCGCTTGGGTGAATCTTGCAGAGGTGTCCAATTGACCATAGGGAGTCCAGTAGTAACGGTGGTATATGAGTCTTTGTTATGGAGAAAACTTGGTAATCCTGGTAAGAATTGAAGATGGAGCGGTTGTGAGGGAGAACTGGAGATCGTGATGATCGCGTGGAGAGTCTGTAGCGTGCGCTCCAGCGTGGAACGCACGTGTGACCAGAAGTGGAAAACCGGAACTGTCTAGTGATAGGCCAACGCGTTTTGTCACCTAGGTGACTTTTTCAAGGCTGTAATCGCGTGTATGGAGGTGGGCTGTTTAAATAATGTAAGCTGGTGATTGACAGCTTGTCTGCAGTGTCCGGACTTACGTGGATTTATGCTTATTGGGTGCTAAGTCGGATCCCAGTACAGTCTTTTCTGCGATCACTGGTACAGGATCATATGTTAGATCACAATACATGAATACATATTTACAGGGAAATACATTTTGAGCGATATATACTTGTGACATTCTCAGCAATATACTATATCAGAAAACAGAGGGCAATATACAATATGCTGTGACATGTTTTTTTCTTATCATCTGGTGAATTTGATAATTCGTTAGATATTGCAGTAGTTATATGACCATGATCAAACAATATTCCCATAGTCATTGTAGAGTTTGAGTACGTGGCATGAGGAGAGATTCGGACGCCAGTACGCATTGATATATTACTGTATTATGTAGAATGACTGGAAATGCTAAAGTCTAATGTTTATCAAGGGTATTTTCTGAGCGTGGGTATTTCCTTAGATCCATTCTCTACAATTAGGTTCGATTGATTGAATTATATTGGAAGAAATCAATTGAATTTAGGGGGAGATGGATAGGGGGTGGAAGGGTATATTATGGGAGATCATGTGAGTATTATTGCTTATGTAGAAGAAATATCCTTATAGCTAACTAATGATAGAGTTCCTGTAGACCGTTGAGGTGGAATAGGTGGATTTGAAAAATATAGGTCTGATGTGAGGAGATGCGCGTCTGGTCTTATTCACTAGGTAGGGAGGTCAACTCTTCAGATCACGCACCATGCTGAACTGGACACTGCAGACAAGCTGTCAATCACCAGCTTATATTATTTAAACAGCCCACCTCCATACACGCGATTACAGCCTTGAAAAAGTCACCTAGGTGACGAAACGCGTTGGTAATATAACTAAACAGTTCCGGGTTTCCACTTCCGGTTAGATTTAACTTCCCTTTAGGTTTAAGCGCAGAATTTTTCCATATATATTGTATGTTCAGGTTGGACTATCCTGTTATTCAGCTGCTGACCTAAATATTGCGTAGTGCGCTCCGCCTCCATTTTTCCTGTGGATTAATGATACAAAGCAATTGGGACTGTGGTGCAACTTCCTGAACTGCTGTAACTGCTCTTCTCAACCACTTATTCCTGCTGCTTATTTCTTGCCCTTGTAACAACACCAGGAAGGTCCAAACACTAGGAATTTCCTGACTCTAACAGCAGGAGTTCCAGGCTTACAGGGATTCCAACCGCACCACAGGCCCATAAACTGTACCTGCAGACCTCCTCATCCCCTCGCTACCTGGCGTTCACGCTAGTTAGTGGTGTGTCAGAGCCAGTGACCCCACATCTATTCAGCACAATTAAGAGTGCTCAGCCACTGTACACTGTCAAGTGAGATCTGCTGCTACCCGGGGTAACCTTACATGTTGCAGGACCACAGTAAACCCCAATGAATAAGAATGATCTGCCCTCATCATACTACTGAGCCTCTCATAACACAATTCTATTCCGTTTACCTTCTTATGGTCTTCCTTTCTTCTCAGTGGCTCCTCTTGGTGCAGCTCCTCACTGACGGCATCAGGACGTGATATCACGCGCCACAGTCAGCGAGGAGGGAACGAGGCACTGTGATCTGGTGCTACTGGGCTCCCGTAGTCTAGGGGAAGAGCCCTGTAGCACTGTTATTGGAGCGGGACAGGCTGCCTATGCAGCCGCATCATACATTATTAGAATATTGTATTATCCAGTAATATTCTTTGCAGCTACGTATGCCCGGCCTGCACAGGTGACCTGCACTGCATTCACGACCAGGCAGCCCAGAATAATTTCAATTGTCCGGCGCGGGGAACTTATATTGCCCAGCCCGCCCCTGAAACAGCTACTCTAAAATGTTAGCCATTATTAATGAACACCTGTTTCTCACACGAACTTTACGCAGAATTCTTAAAGTTTAAATACTCGTCCACATTGAGAATAGTTGGAATGAGGCAGAATTTTATGAATGCATATAAATTTGCCGAGACATGCTGCTACCTCAACTTGTAGCGTAAGCAAGGGAGCTATTCCAGTTGCTGCAGTATACGAGTCGGAAAATTCTTTAAGACTGAAGCTGTTATGATCATTCTGGTAAACAGTATTGTCATATTGCTGTAGTCTGAGTTTGGGTTCTACGTTTAGATAGTGCTACTAAATGCCTTTATTTGCATTCGTAATTTTGTGCCTCAATAACCATTCTCAATTTGAGTATACATCTATTTAAGAATATAATTTTTAGGATAGTACTTTTAACCCCTACAGCATTATAGTCTCATCTTGCTATATGCCTGCTTAACATTAAGCTAGGCCTCCTTTTTCACTGTCCAATTATTTACTCTGAAATAGTGAAGTAGGACCCCAAATATTTTAAATGGGTCCCTGGGACCCACAAAATTATGAACTTGGTGCAATCACTGTGATAGTTATGCGTTTCCTGGAAACATGTTCAAAATGATTATGATGTGACACAAGGAGACAAGTTTATTAAATGCATATGAATTATTGCTAAGGCAGTCAAGCTGTAAAGTTGCATATTGACACAGCCCTTTACTCAGCACACTTAAGCAGTATGTATGCTTGTTTAGTACAGCTCTTGCTTGTGTGTGGATTTTATTAGCAACTTTAAAGCTGCACTACCACCTAGGATTTATTTTTTTTCTTAAGTTGCACCCTAGCCGTAGTCATGGGGGTTGCAACATGCAGCCATTTATCTTGAGGCTTTGTCGTTTCTGTAATGGAGGATTGCCATTTTATTTTGCCAGTTCTTACATATCCTATGTCTCGCCTTTAAATGGAGGCAGTGGGAAATTTTTTCCTAGGTTGTAGTGCAGATTTAAGTAATTTTAGGAGTAGGAGAGCATAGTTAGGAAAGCTGCAAGCATTGCATTGACTTCATTTCAAAGGCCAGGAGAAAGAGAAGTTGATACCGTGTGGTGTCTTACATGGGCTGATTAGACAGTCACAAATCTCATGTGGTCTGGAAGTGATCCAGCCACTTTACTTCTGTGCTAAACAGTTGGATATTGTGCATTTTTACCATCTGAATATTGAATCTTCTCTTTGCCTCTCCCAGAAAATTCAGTTATGTCATCACTATGGTTTCATAGAGGGGACTCTGTGGACGCCACCCATGTGTTATCATGCTCTAACAATAACAGTTATGGAACCTTGGTAAAACCAATTTACGCTGCAGGAGTTCAAATAGAGTTGGGAGGAGTATAGATCCTAGCTCAGCCTAAACTGCAGTGTTAAAATAAAGTTATACATTAATGGACATTGCATGCAAAACCAGATATTCTGTGATATCTATCGCAATACGGTTTGGCCTGGTGCAAATTTACACCATTTGGCTGTATTTTATCCCAACTCTAAATGAGGCCCATGCTGTTTGTGTTATCTACAAAACAAAAGGCTCCTTAGGCGGTTAATCAAAATGTAAAAATAAAATTGAGGGTAAAAGAGGAACACCCCAGTTATATACGATATTTATCACTTTAAATGTTAGTTTGAAAAAATAAATGTGTCGATAATTTTTGTGTGATTTCCCTAACTCTGAAAAATAACAAGGGATTAAATGCATTTTTACCTATTTTTACAAATTTTTCCATGCAATAGCTCAGTTAAATAAAAGGATATTCATCAGAATGATCAAAGTACTACTTCTGCTGCAAAACAATTGTCATCTGGATAGATTGTGAAATAAGTTATTTCTTGTGAGAGCGAGTTAAGGATAAACAAATGTGAAAATCAGTCTAGTCATATGGGCAAAATATATGGTCCTAAAGTGGTTAAGAATCCCCCCAATATGAGAGTTTTGGGTTGATATCGAAGCTGGTATCTCCAACTTTTATTAGCACTCCTATTTCTTAAACGGCAGCATAGGGTTTTACAAAAAATAAAAATAGTGTGTGAAGTGATAACAAATGATTTCATAAAGGCAATAGAACTACCAAATACACCTATTACCTTATCATTACAAAGACTTTTTTTCAGAGCTATGAAATCTTCATTCAAGAGTTTATTTTTATTTTGTTTTCTTTCTTTTTTTTTTAACAAGCATTTCATGTTTGTTTTATGTGTGTCATTTGTAATCTGCATGTTTTCTCTTTTAGCTTGCTTAAATTTCCTGAAGCTTTGCAAAATAAAATACTACAATTATTGTCTCATTCACAATGTGCAAGTGAGTATTAACTGTTTTTCATGTAGTCAATGACAATCTGTTGTCTTTATAAAGACCATTATCCATGTGTCTTTTTTTATTTAGTGTTTGTGTTTTTGCTGATCTTCTCTGGAAGTGAACAGTTTCCTAGTATAGCTGCAGATATCTGCCTACTTCACTACATTAGTTGCTGACTGCTGTGGCCTAGGTACTTCATTCAGCATGAACACCAGTGGGGAAAAAAAAAGAAGAGTAGTCTCTCACACACCTTACTCTAGTCTGAAAGGACAGTATGATTTTTAAATTTGGCTGTTTCATTTAAGTCGCAAAATGTAGTGCTGTGTACAAAACTGTTTGTTTTAATATATTTATTTGTGAACATAGTTTAACACATAATGATTGCTCACAAATCACATTCAGATCACTTTAATTCACTGCCATATACATGTCGTCTTGCAACTTTTACTAAATAGTTTGCTTTAGCTTTATGTGTTTATCTATGTATCTGCATTATCAAGTAGTTATTTATATTTCTTTTGGATATGACACAACTAAGCTGTGCTTTCCGTATTGGCCGGTTGAAAATAGGCACAGAAGGAAGCTACAAAGGAAGGCAGTGTATGCGGTAGAGGTTGCTAGAGGGCATGTATAAGCCAATACATTAAAGTCAATTGAAGCATTTAAACACCCTTACATTGTCCTTTTATTTATAAAGAGCTGATATATTACACAGCACTGTACGATGAGGGGTATGATATAATTAAATAATATACATTGACATGGAAAAGATGATCCTGGCCAAATTAGCTTACAGTCTAAGATGTGTGGGGAACACTTGACATATAAGGTAATGGAATAACAATTGTTGGGGGGAGGGGGTGTGTGTGGTAACTGTAAGGCAGGAGCAGCCAATAGTAAAGCCACATTTGGTGATGGACATGTTTATGCAGGTGTTCTGATGTTATGCCCCCACCTAGTAGAAAGTCGGGTCTCTATTGTCTGGGAACCCTTCCATTAGGTAGACTCAGTGATGGGTGTTCGGCAGTAAGTCGGAGCTTTTGATGATGTAGCTACTTTCTTGAATGCTACAGACCTCCATTCTGCGTAAAATCTGTTCTGATTCCTTTTTATTCATAGAGAGACTTTATCATACAGACTGGTGATCCTTTGGGAACAGGCAGAGGAGGAGAGTCTATCTTTAGGTATGTAAGTTCAGCTTTTCTGCACTGCTTTAGAAAATGTGTCATTTACACACCTGCAAAGATCCATCAGCTGTATTGGCAGTGAGGCACCTTTCAGCTGAGAGCTATTTTTTTTTCCCCGTGATTCCAATGCAGATAGATGTGCTTCAATTTTTTAAAATAAATATTTCAAAATAGTTTACTAAAAAGCTTCACAAGTAACGTCATTTCTCGATTTTTCTCTTCATTTTTTTTAAATAAAAAAATTCATAAATTTGTTCCATTGCAAGGTTTTATAATTGCATATTTTTTCCCACATGACTACATTTGACAGTGAACTTGAAATATTGTCTGAAGTTATTGTGTATAGTACCAGTGCAGCTATATATAGGGTCTGTATTGAGAAATCCATCTTGGAGATTTATTTTTCTAGTTGACTAAAAGCTGGACGATTTTGAAAGTAAGCTAAACTTACTGGACAGCTGTCTATGATGCTGATTAAATATCTCATGTGACTTGTTCTGTTGCATCTATCTAAAAAGTAACTGTTAGTTGGATGGAGGCAGAAAAAAAACCTATAAAAACCACAGGAAATGGCAACAACTAGTATGCAGATAACTGTTGCCAACTTTACTATCCACTTTTCAATTAGTTACAGCATTCTTAAATTACCTTACAATTATAATAAAAACTAGAGCTTTCTCACTGGTTACCTTACTGCTGTAACTTATGAATGAATTGTTCCCACTGTACCTATTTCCTGATTGTTGAGAGGCACCTAAATCACACATCACAAAATTATATTTGTGTCTACCTTCAATCATATAGGTAGTCCAAGCAAAAGTTGCCAGCTGCTTGTCTGTAACATTTATGTTTGCACCTCAGGGCCTACTGTGACATTGCTTGTTACACTCCATAGCAATCCTGGCAGCAGTCTTATATCAGAATAAGCTTTTGACTATATCAATTTATTATCTTGTATATACATGTCAATTATTCTATGAAACAGTTACAGATTTCTTATATGTTTACAGCATGTTTTTATTCTATGAAGTGGTGCAACATACAGTTTATTTCATGCATGAAAATATTTTGTCTACATTACATTTTTATGGTTTCTGCTCTTCTGAAATCATTCTCCTTAAAGAATTGCCATCACTTAATTTTACTTTTTTAGTTGTACTTAACAACAACTTAATTGTTTCAGTTGGTTGTTTAACCAGCTTCTTCTTTTCCTTTAGTAAATTGTATGGGGACCAGGCTCGTTATTTTGAATGTGAAACAGTACCAAGAATAAAGCACAAGAAAATGGGAACAGTGTCAATGGTGAACAATGGTAGTGATCAGCATGGATCACAGGTGAGAAGGAAGTCCCTGTGCTTTAATAGTTTACTATAGGCCATGTTCATTTTGTATACTTCCTGTTTATGAAAACAGCAGCAGAAATAATTAAATTATGAAAATACATTAGATAATGGGCAGCTAAGTGGGGGGAAAAATCCTTTTTTCTTACTTTTACAGTTTTTCTAAGATCAGTCAGAAGACTTAAGCTGGGTACGCACTACAGGTTTTTCACCCAATTTTCGAGCCAATCACACGATAAACGACTGGTCTGATATTGCATTAGTGTGTACGCTCCTACGATCATGTTAAAGTCTTTATAAACGATGGAACAATGGCAGGCAAGCTCTGAAGTATCTATGCACTCATGGCCAGCAGTGTAGGTCTCTAGAGTTCAGAGTCACAATTCTTCCCCCCCCCCCCCCCCCCAAGTATTTAAATACCTCACTTTATTGGAAGAAGGGAAGATTTCTTAAAAAAATGAAAAAAATAAACAGATTAAGCTGAATTGTATACATTCCATAACTAGTGTTTATACTTGATGAACTATGTAACGCACACTGTCTTTGTTTTTAGTTTCTTATTACTACAGGAGAGAATCTGGATTATCTGAATGGAGTGCACACAGTGTTTGGGGAAGTAACAGAAGGAATGGATATAGTGAAGAAAATGAACGAGACATTTGTGGATAAAGATTTTGTTCCTTATCAAGATATGCGGTAAATGTTCACTTATTATATGCACACTGTGTCCTCTCTACACTGTGCACTTTAAAAATGGGAAAACTGAATCCGAAATGATGGTGGCAAATACCTAACCATCTCCTTGTATTACACACCAGTGAGCCCATGGATCAACAGAGATTACTAGGATGACACTCTTTGAAGTGTCTGCTTTAGGTCTGACTCTTAACATCTGAGCAGGGAACAAAAGTAAAATAAATTTATGAACTGTTAAGAAAATAGAAATCTACACTTACCTGCCCTATTAATTATCTAAAAATTTGTGATGTCAGTGCCGGACTCTTCTGGTGGCTAAACAGCATCAGACATTCAGGGTGATGTTTGCAGAAACATAAAAAAAAACCACTTTTTCATTTGCCCACTATTTCACATAACAAATACCTGACCATAGTTTGGAGAATGAAGGGAGCACTATACGCTCTGATGGGTATTATATTTTTTTAACACAAATCTTAATAAATGGACACCACTGATTTATAGCTTTAAAGGCACGTTAACCCTATTTTTCATCTTTATGTTTCTCCAAGAATTGGGGAAAATTCCTGCAGCCTGAATATTAAAACAAATCACCTAAACTACTATAAAGGTGCAGCGTTTAGCTTGTCCAAACAGCCATTGTTTTATTCTGTTTCATAATACCAAACTGCACCCAAAAGCATCCTGTGAAGTTTGTTCACTTGTTATAATAATCTTACAAGATAGTGGCTTTTGGATGTGGCCAAATGACAGGCAGCAAGTCATTATGGAGATGAGACATCGCTGGGTGTTTCGTCGGGTATGGACAGTCAAATCCCTATTTGTTCAATAGAACATACATAAGACAATGCACATGCTAGACATGGTTTTATGCTAGGAACAGTTAATGAACTAAAATGGTTGAGGTTCGAGTGCCTCTAATTTGCAACTCCTAAATTACCATCCATTTAAGGCAAACATACTATCTGAGAGACTTGGCAGAATGCAGTGCGCTATTTTCACATAGCTGTTCTGACAATAATGCCTGTGAAATATTTCTTAGTCACACTGAGTTGTTGCAGCCACTATCAGGCACTCGGCCTGATAATGCAACTTGTTGGGCCCCAAAGTGGCTGCAATGGCAGATAATGATCCTTGTGTATTTATTTACTTTGTACATTATATGGAAAATCTATGTTACAAAAGTAACATTTCAGTATCGAAATTTCTGCAGGCTTAAATTATTCAAAATTTTTTTATCTCCATTTCCAGAGTCTACAATGAAATCTGGTATATGGTAAAACACAGCTATTTTGTATGTGGAACCTTGTTTCCCAACAGATCTGTTTTAGTATTTGAGCTAGTAGATTAGGATCGTTCAAACACTAGCAATTTAGCAGTTGAAACGTCTCTCCATTTAATCATAGGTGCATGACTTTAGAAATCACACTGTTTCTGATGCCTTGTCCTTAGAAATCACACTGTTTCTGTCTACCAGTCCTCGAGATCAGTCTTTTGTTTGCATGAGACTAATCGACAAGCAAAAACTAAAAATTAGTAACGCTCCGTAGCACATGACCGATGACATTAAGGGGGCACTAAAATGTTTCATATGCCTCTGCTACTGTATAAAGAGACGTTTTCCTTGCAAAACACTGTAGTGCCTGAATAATCTATTACTGTATCTCTATTTAGACAACCTCGCCATAATCTGTGACTTAACTTAAAGTTGTGCATTGGGTTCCCATCTGGTTATATGGAAGCAGCTGTCTCTGTCTAGGTAAAAAAAAGTATCTACATAAAAACAGAGTCCAATGGATCAGTGCTCACAGGGAAATGTTAGAATGTCTGAATTATTTTACAAAATGATAACATGTGAACAAAGCTTTGAATTTACTCAGAAAAAGTAAACATCCACATTTTTACATTGCAGTTTATGATAACAATATATCTAAAGGCTGTGTAGTATTAAAATTAATAATATACCTAAAATAACTAAAGTGTATACATAATTAGATGTGTCCGACTTGCTCTTTCACTCCTGTGTCGGGATTTTCCATGTTGGGATGTATGATGTTTTCTTATTTGGGCAGAGAGAGAGTGACAGACTTGTAGACTTTACTTTATTACATTGATTCTCGTTGTCACACTTGCTTATACTGGTTTTTTAGCACCTGATTTTGTATTTTCACCAGCACAATTTTGTACTATAATTTGTTTGTTCAGGTTTGTAGATTTGTTCAGCAGAAATGTACTGTGTGGATTCATAAGGGCCAGTGATGACACAACAACTTAACTGACTGCGATTTCATGGGGGTTTTTTCACTTGCATTAGATTGACTTATGACACTGTCCTAAAGATGTGGCATCAGCCTCCTGTAATGGATTGGGGAGGAAATACTCTATTTATTTGCTGCAGTGTAATGTGTGAATAGCAGAACAGAATAGCCCCAATCTAGGGGTTTAATGATATTTTAAGGCTAATAAAACAATGTCATTATAGAATAAACCATACTGTGATCCTGGATGATCCATTTGATGACCCACCAGGACTGCCCATTCCTGACCGTTCCCCAGAACCAACTAAAGAGCAGTTAGATGTAAGTATTGCAGTGGTGGTGTTCCTATTTAGCCCACAGGGAGTGGTTCTACCTACCATATCTTTACGTTTTTGATTTCTTTGCAATAATGTTATGATAACTGTAGATGCAATCAATATAATGAATGTTATGGTTAAATGGTTTTTGGATATCTCTTTTAATTTGCTATTTATTTAAAAAAAATAAACTTCTGGTTAATATGGTTTTTCTATTCTAATGGACCAGTCAAAAAGACCTTTTCACCATTTCTTATGATGGATTTTTGTTACTCTCTCATGACCACAGAGTGGCAGGATAGGTGCAGATGAAGATATTGATGACTATAAAGGAAAATCAGCTGAAGAAATTGAAGAACTGCTGGCTGAAAAAGAAGCCAAGACACAATCTGTTCTTCTGGAAATGGTAATGTAATTATTGTAGAAAACCTCCCTACAAATAACAAACTAGGTAGTAAAAGTTCAACTGGTGTGTGGAGGAAATGTGGTGTATTAAACTAAATTTAACTAAAAAAAAAAAAGTAGTTTCAAATTTTAGATTATTTGCCAATGTGATCCTTTGATATAATGAAGGTAGCAAATCTATGCATTTGTTTGTTTTTTTTTCTTGTCCAACAAATAGATGCCATACCATAGTACAAGCCTATCTTACTATTTTGTACCTGTGGTCCATTATCTGTTTGCTTAGAACTGTGCTGGCTACGTATTATTTGCTTGTGGGCTGAGCTCCATAACAAAAAATGACAGAGCAGAGTCAACAGAGCTTTCAAGGAATCTGGGGCCCACAAAAAAGCTTTGTATGGCCATCCTGCCACAGGTCTCCAGTTAACAATGGTTTAGAAGAAAATAGCAGTGTACAAGTTTGTTGTTTTAACAATCTTTATCAGTCCCAAATCTGAAAATAAAGTAGGCATTGCTAATGTAGATTTTTTCCATATTAATTTTTTCTACCAATAAAATCTTAGCAGAGAAAGTAGATTTTTTTATGTAAAACTAATGATGATTACAATCAAAGAAAACATTTTTAGATCATATGGAGCTACCTAATTTAACTTTTTCCCAACCACATGTTGTAGTGGTGTACTCTTATCTATCTAATCTATCCATCTATACTCCAAATAGTTAGTGTTTACTCTAATGAGTTCTTCAACTGCTAATTCTGGCTGTCAATGACAACATGGTCACCAAGAAGGGGTGGAGCAGGACTCATTCATTTTGGTTACTCTGCCTAATAGTGGCACAGGTGTGAAGTGTTTCTGTATTGGCAGGTGAGTCTTAGTGAGTGATGTGCATTAACAAACATTCCCAGTAGAGGGCAGTGCTGGTCAGTTGTTTTTTTTTTGTTTTTTTTTAAAGTTTTAAGATTTTGAATTTTGGGGTTTGCAGACTTTAATAAACTTAAAAAAAGAGATTACATAATTAAAAGTATTCAGTGTGCCACACACAGATACCATTGTTTTAAGGTACTGAAGATTCTTTCGATTCAATTACATCCTTTTAAGTACTGTCATTTGCCACATTCTTAACAATTTTTTGCTTGTAATGCGTTCATATTGTAGGTGTGTGTGGGTGGGGGTACCTTTTAGATAAAGTGTGAATTTTTTATGTTAATTTACAGTCTTATTACTCCCCATTTTAATTGAGTGGGTGGAATTTACAACCGTGAGATTTCTACAGAAATTACTGCAATTTCTTTTTAAAGGTTGGTGATATACCAGATGCAGATATCAAGCCTCCTGAAAATGTGCTATTTGTATGTAAACTAAATCCTGTTACAACAGATGAAGATTTGGAGATAATCTTTTCAAGATTTGGAGCTATAAAGAGGTATATTTTTCATTTGGGCTTTATTTGCTTGTGTGCATTATGTTAAAGCATCCTATAAATACTTTGCTTCTGCTGCCCAAGTAAGCTGTTTTAGACTTAACTGGTGACTTATTGGTGAGTATATAGGCCCAAAGCAACTGCTAACCATGATCTCACTGTGTGTTGTCATCGTCCAGTTGTAGATTTTATGTGTTGCATGTGGCCATATTGGGCATATATTCATTTATTGGTACACACAGCTGATTTGCCAGTGTATGGTACATTAACTGTCGGCAATTAATTTATTTACCCTTAAAAAATAATTCTGCTAGTATCTATTTGAAATTAAAGTGATCCAAGTACATTACCAATTTAAGCTTTGTAGCTGGTAAAGTGTGCTTATGACCAACTTCGAAATTTCTAATGTATTAACTATAAAGACAAGGTAATCTTGTTTTAATAGTTTTGCTTTGTGGCATGATTGTCAAACAAAATTTAGGTGTGGAGGGGTCTTTACAAGCTACACTGATTTAAAATCCAATGTAGAGGATCTGTGCAGAGCTAGATGATTTACGCAGAATGATTGACATGTTCTTTATAGCACTTGCTTAGGACACAGGCCTGAATTGGCTTTACAGTGTGGATGGTGTTGTTCAGATATCTGCTTTGTGGATAAATAGAACATGTATGCTACTTCCCTGTAACTTAACCATCCTGAATATTTTTTTGTATTTTTTTTTGTTTTGCCCCTGCTAGTTGCGAAATAATTCGGGACTGGAAGACTGGGGAATCTCTATGTTACGCTTTTATTGAGTTTGAAAAGGTAGCACTTTTTGTCCTACATGTTTCTGCAGTCTCTTGCTGAACAGAGTAAAAACAATAACAGGAATGTTAAACCATGTAGTTTCTGCTTATTTTGCAGGAGGAAGACTGCGAAAAAGCTTATTTTAAAATGGATAATGTGCTCATTGATGACCGACGAATACATGTGGATTTCAGTCAATCTGTTGCAAAAGTGAAATGGAAAGGAAAAGGTACAATGCCATAACTTGATTTATAATACATAGAGCAACATTTTCTTTACTTTTCATTCTGTCCTACAATGGTCTTATGGAACTAGAGGGTATACTGTAAACTCTCAATCCACAAACAAGGTCTTTGCATTATATTGCTCTCATGACTTGGCTTTAGATTTTAAGTACATATGGAGCCATTATCTCCCATTTGTTTGCTTGTTTATACAGCCCAATCTGTAAACTTGTGGTAGACCTAAATGGACCAATCTGGTCATTAGGTAGTGAAGGACTGCCACCTAATACAATTGACTGATCCATAGCAATAACCTTATGAGAGAATTTCATTGGTCACATGTGATGGGATAACAGAGTGAGATTGGGGCCCTTCTCCACAAAATAGCTTACCATCATAACCAAGTAGATGTGAGAAAACCCTGGCTTAATCTCTAGATACATACGGTTCCAGGGATTTAAACTGGCCACACATGCTATCGGAGACAATAATCAGGATAATTGTTCAATTTGGCCACACATGTACATA
Organism: Mixophyes fleayi; assembly: GCF_038048845.1. Classification (NCBI taxonomy): domain Eukaryota; kingdom Metazoa; phylum Chordata; class Amphibia; order Anura; family Limnodynastidae; genus Mixophyes; species Mixophyes fleayi. The sequence goes on along the minus strand of NC_134404.1, from coordinate 229,907,134 downwards.
GCCAAATTTGACGTGATTTAGACATTTGCTGCTGGGACTACAGTAAGGGTGAGTAATCAGTTGTATGATTTGTGCTGCTGAACATCGGGGCTGTACATATTTCAGGGTGCTATGGTACCCCAACATTGCAGATTTTCCTGCACACCTGAATTGTTAATGTTACAGTGCTGCGGATTACCCCCTTGACTCTGCGAGCAATTGATTTCCCCCTTAAGTGTTCAGATTACTTCTAGCACCAGTGGAGCCCATTAGTGGGGCTGAAAGGTGACCTTGCTTTCAATAGCATCATTATTGGTCATACCAGTCATTTTGAGGTAAAATATGTGGCAATATTGAACCAATTGTCCAATTTCATCTAAAATATCAACAGCACATATGAGCAGTAATAGTTGAGCAATGGAAGGCTGTAGAAACAGAATTTAGTGAAATTGGTAGGAGTTAAATGATGACTGATATCTGCTTCTGAATACTCTGCTTTGCTGGATTAGTACAGTACTGCAGTGATTGATATATTCTAGTTGTGACCATTTGGCTTCCTTTCACAGAATGCATATGGTGTCTATGAGACTTCCATTCTAAAATATTTTCAGTTGCATTTTGACAAAGGCAAGATCCTTTGTGTACTCAAAGAACAGGTCCTACCCACTACCTTTCCAGTATTTCCCTTAAGGAATGTTCTATAAGAGTATGTATAATGACCCTGTAGGGCTGATTTATTAGCATTACAGAATGTGCATTACACTACAGCAGCCAATATACTTTTATCAGTCCCAGAGCAAGTAGGATAGTTAGTGTTATTATTTTATAATATGGTAACGTCCCGAAAACAAACACTTATGGAGGAATAGATGTTCCTGCCTGTATGAGATCACAAACTGAATTGTAGGGGAAATGTGGCACACACATAATGTGGGTAGAGTGAGAGAAAAGTAGTGAAGAGAAAACGTACATCAATGCTGTCAGGTCTTTCCCCTGAGTTGGGAGACAAACTTATAGAAAATAAGCAAAGATCATGTGTAGAACAGCAGTTGTGTTAATGCTATGAGAAAATCTATTGAACAGACATGAAGAATAAACTAGAAATGAATAAATTTATGTCTATGCTAATGATCATCCTCAGCTAATCTTGGCGTGGATTCTGAGCCTTCTACTCTTATACTCTGCAAATCCCACACTTGTGGATGGCATACACTGACCTCGAGGGCATAATGAAAGCACAAGTGTGGTTGCTATGGTTTAGTGAAAGTTTTGCGCCTAAATGCAATATTGGTAAATGAGCCCTAATGAAGCTTTGTTACTGAAACATTGGTCCTAGGACTAATGAAAAGGCAGTTATTCTCATTTTTCAACATTTTATATGTCCCTTTATTAATTTAGTTGGAATAGTCTGATATAAAATTTGAAGCTTCACTTAGCCTGCTTTCATGACTATGTAAAGAGCAATTTATTTTGCTAATGCAACCTATTTTTCATCTTTTAATTATCCTTTTCATGGCATAGGCTATTTCTTACATTTTGTGAGTAGTCCATACTTCCCAGTTTTGTAATGTGCTGGTTAATATGAAAATCATTTTTACCTAATTTATGTATGTGCTGATAAGCGTGTGGCAATTCTTACGTACCATTAGCTTACAGTACAGAGTGTGTTTAACATAAAAAAGCTGAACCATCAGACATGACTCCGCTTCAACATTCAAAAGCAGCTGTCCTGAGTCACAATAATGTAGACCAGGATGGGGAAGAGCCTCTGAACAGCAGAGAGAGAGAGATAAAGCCCTCTCCATCATGGGCTTGCAGACTTTTCACTAGCTCTGTGTTTTAGGAAGAGGTACTTATGGAAAGGTGCTGCTGCGGTTTAAAAAGACCAGAAACATCTATGCTTATGAAGGTGGTGATAAAACAACTGCCTAATGGTGATGAGAATATGGATTGGGTGTAAACTGAGAAGCATGTGTTCCAGCTAGGCTCCAACCACCCTTTCTCTTTCATCCAGTCTGGGGGACACTGCTTACCATGGGGTGTGAAGGGGAGCATGGGAGTTGGCACCTAGCTAGTTAATTTCTAGCATTGCTGACAGACCCCTCCCCTGCCCTCTACATACCCCTGCCTCTTCCTCCTCAGTTTTTTTTTTATGTGCCCAAAGGAGTTGGGCTTACTGTGGCTGTACTCTGCAGCTACACCTTGCTGATTTTACTTTATTTTCATTTTATTTTGCTAAATGGATAACGTGCGAGAATTGAAGGGGACTCCTGTGCTGTAAATAGCTGCAGCCGACAGAATTCAGTGTGAGCAGGACGGCTCTCACTGCCAGTGCTTCATGACAGGTGCTGCCAGCGAACTCAGGGACTGCTGTCACACGGGAGCCCCTTCCTTGCAACAGAGACCATCAGGTCTTTACAGTTAAGAGTACCGGCGCTGCCACTGTGGGCATAGAGCGCCGCTACTTGGTAAATGGCGCCCGCCATTTGGATAGATTGTACCAAGTCACCCGCTCTCAGAGCATGGGGGGGACTTAGGTACACACTCTTGGTGCCATATGCAAAAAAGATGAAGTGAGGCACTGTTTTAGTTGCTGCTAGATAGAGAGCACACTCACAGGCACTGCTCTGTCAGCTGAGAGCCAGAGGCTCTCACTGGCAGAGCAAAATTAGGGTGCTTAAATACAGAGTGACTAGCGGTCTCTCCGGACCGCTGTCACTCTTGGGGCCTCACTGATAACCGGCACTGCCTTTAGGCATGGAGGGCCGGTTATCGGAATGAAAAGAATACCGGCGGCCATTTTAAAATAAAAAATAAAAAAAAAAAAAATATATATATATATATATATATATATATATATATATATATATATATATATATATATATATATATATATATCTATCCGCGGAGGAGGAGGTCTCCACTACTCTGCCATATACTATTTGTTTTCTTCTCCTCCCCGCTAATGGGGCAGGAAAAGCACTTCAGAGAGACAGCATTATAAGAGGGGGGAGCTATAATATAGAGCTCCCCTGCTCTCCATGGAAAGTTGGATTAGTCCAGCCTTTTTGGCGCCAAATATAAGTCTGGGAAAGGACACACATCAGAGGGAGCAGGCACCAGGCACTGCTGTTGGACTTCTCCCCTGTTTGGCTAAGTATCTGATTTATTTAAACATATATTATTGTATTGATGACTGCAAGGTGGGCTAGTGGAAATTATATTATAGTTTTCCCACTTGCAAAGTTATTTTATTTTGGTTTAATAATTTCTAAGTATAACTTTTTTATCGGGTGGGGGGGGCTCTCGTTCGTGAGCTTACCTTGGACGTCTGCGCTTGTCAGGGGTTTGATAGGGATTGGTGCTGCCGTTACGGATTCCTCGGGTGTTCCGTTTGCCGATCTCTTTGTTTCTGTTCTTGGTTTTGCCGTGGCGCAGCCTGTGGATAGAGAAGAGGAAGGGGGGGGGGGGGGGGAGAGAGAGAAGGGAGAAGGAGAGAGAGAGGGGGGGGAGAGAGGGAGAGGGAGGATGTGTGGGGGTGATGGGGATGTAGTGTGGAGAACACAGTTTGGCTAGTACCTTACAATATACTTATAGGGCTTCTATTAGTTTATAACTCTTTTGCTGGTGAGTTAATTAGCCCTGTTGTCGGCCCTATTGGCACTGTATATTGTGGGGGTAAGGTACCTCCTGTGAGGGGTGTGGTTATATATGGATGAGGGGTATTTAAAGAGCTCTTATATGGCTAGAGCTGAATTAAAGAGGCAGTATGTGGTGTGATGGCCTCTGATGATATATTCTGTTGCTGTGTGGATTGGGATAAGGCGTTAATATACTATGTGTGGTGGTGAGTGGGGATGATGAGTATAAAGAGCGGTGTTTGGCTTTTGCTGAGGAGCTCTTATAAGAGCATTTGGTATCTTACAGCTGATCTTGTTGACCTGTGGTTTGGGCGCTGCGGTCAGCGGGTCTTCTTGGCGTTTTTACCGGGCGATGCTGTGGATTTAAACTGGGATGTTCTTTGCTTTGCTGTAGTCGCCTGTGCAGGACTTCCGGTTTTGGTGGAGCGCAGACTGCGTTCCACTGCGGTTCCTGTTTGTTTCCTTGTGAGCCTTCTTACCCCTTCGTTCCTGGAGCTATTTGTGGGAAGTGATTTCCAGGGTAGAGGTGGCTGTTCAAGTAGTCGTTTCTTGTAGTGTGTGGGGGTCCAACGTCAGGGACGAAGTCGAAGGACGAAACGCGTTGGACCCCACACACTACAAGAAACGACTACTTGAACAGCCACCTCTACCCTGGAAATCACTTCCCACAAATAGCTCCAGGAACGAAGGGGTAAGAAGGCTCACAAGGAAACAAACAGGAACCGCAGTGGAACGCAGTCTGCGCTCCACCAAAACCGGAAGTCCTGCACAGGCGACTACAGCAAAGGAAAGAACATCCCAGTTTAAATCCACAGCCACAACATCGCCCGGTAAAAACGCCAAGAAGACCCGCTGACCGCAGCGCCCAAACCACAGGTCAACAAGATCAGCTGTAAGATACCAAATGCTCTTATAAGAGCTCCTCAGCAAAAGCCAAACACCGCTCTTTATACTCATCATCCCCACTCACCACCACACATAGTATATTAACGCCTTATCCCAATCCACACAGCAACAGAATATATCATCAGAGGCCATCACACCACATACTGCCTCTTTAATTCAGCTCTAGCCATATAAGAGCTCTTTAAATACCCCTCATCCATATATAACCACACCCCTCACAGGAGGTACCTTACCCCCACAATATACAGTGCCAATAGGGCCGACAACAGGGCTAATTAACTCACACCAGCAAAAGAGCTATAAACTAATAGAAGCCCTATAAGTATATTGTAAGGTACTAGCCAATCTATAACTTTTTTATGTCTATGCTGTCTCTCGCTCTCTAACAGCTAAATTTAAGTCTATGTTTGGTGTGCTTTCCTTTGTAAAATGACAGATAAAGGAAAGGGCCCTAAAGTAAAGTGTTTCACTTGCTCCAAATGCAATACTAAATTAGCTAGTGAGCATTGAGACTCCGGTGCTCTGGGCTGATTGCAGCCATTCTGGAAAATTTGCTGCAGCTGACAGCCTTTCCTTGCGAAGTATATTTTATACTCTCTATAAGTAGATAGGGAAGTCTAAGATTCTGAGCACATTTTGGGGGGGATGAGCATAATGTTTATAAGAAATGATTGCTCTCTCATTGACAGGAATACTATCTTTTTGAGCGGTTCATAGATTAGTAGTATTTTCTGTGTAAATATATTTTGTATATGTACCTGTATTTTACTCTGTGGTAGTGTTATTTTCTACTAAAAAAGTGAGAAAATTAAAGCAAAATATGCCACGTATTTTCCCTGTTCCAAATGTAATGCTAAATAGCGGGTATACATTAGGATCCAGGGGCGCTCTGTACTAATTGCGCTGCGGCGTCAGTTGGGGCGCAATGTAAAAACCGCTCCATTTAGGCTTCAATCCTCCTGAGTGGGTACTGTTTTTTGACACAGGGGGTTGGTACCCCGGTCAAACTATGATCTAACCTATCGGAGGTTCCAGTGGTAGTTGAGGTGTTACCTTCTGCCTCTGAATTAATAAAGGCTACCGCTTTCAGAGGCAGACATGTCTATAAAGAGAACAAGTCCTTTACCCTCGGTAGTAGGACAATCTTCTCTGGCGTATCAGGTATTTTCCCCTGCGGGATGCCTGGATGGTCTGCAGTGATAGAAGGCCAGGAATTCAGAATGGCAGGTTATATCGGTTAAACCGGTGACTGAAGAGCCCAAGACATTTACATAAAAATAAGAGACCTAGATCAGCAAATTCGCGGTTTCTATTGTCTGACTCAGAGGGATCCTCTGAGGGAGAAGGTGCATGGTTAGAGGACTGTGACTCCTCATTAGTAGGATCATAGGAGAGTTCATATTCCCTCACTCTGCAGAGTTGAGAGAGTGAGCGGTTTTTCTTGGATATGTGCCTGAAGGAAGACGCGAGTTAAGTGTATGAGGCAGACCAGAATTCAGCATCCAGTCTTCCTCTAGTTTCGGCTACAACTGTAGCGACCAGAAGTACATTATGGTTAAAATATGGAATGCGGATGTGGAATCTGAGAGATTATAGTATCCCTTATGCTAGTGGAGTTAATACTCCCAAGATCTAGGATTCCGAGGTTGTTTTTTTTTTTTTTTCAGACAGCCCTTTAGGGGGGGGGGGCATGTCTGGCAGTGGTCATCCGGTTAGATCTAGATTTTCTGGAGGAGGAGACAATCTCTTCGGGGAAGATCAGCCTCATCCTCCTCTTCTGGGCGAATTATGCACATGGTGTGTCAGAAGATTTTTTTTCCAGAGGACAAGATAGGATCTCTGCAAGAGGGGATGAACAGGATTCTGTCCTGCAAGAGGGGATGAACAGGATTCTGTCCTGCAAGAGGGGATGAACAGGATTCTGTCCTGTAAGAGGCCGTTGGTCCTTCTGTGTATGAGGAAACATGGTAGCGTCTTTTGAGACTCTCCCTTATGACAGGATCCACTCTCTGTGTTTTCAAGGGAACATGTTGAAGAAGTGGACGGGTTCCCATCTGAAGTTAGATCGTCAGATGGTGTAATCTCTGGAGACGACAGTCTCTCGGACGATGTTGAGTCACAACAGGAAGTTTACAAAATTTAGTGCAAGACCAGAAGAGATCTAATAATGGCAGTGTATGTGTTCACAATGCCAGGGGACTTCAGGCGAGGTTACCTGGTTCCCCCTATATCAATGATTCCCAGAGTCCTTGGAGACTCAAGAGGGAGATCGGCCAGTCATTCTTGTGGCGCCAGCTTGGAAACAAAGAGTCTGGTGTCCAGAGGTTCTTCTTTGACATTGGACCTGGGTATTTGGTACCTCTTTGGAAACTTCTGCTGATTCTGGGACAAGTCTTGCATCAGAATCTAGCCCAATTGAATTTAAAGGCATGGCTTTTGAAGCCATTCTGTGGAAATCCAGAGGGTTTTCTTCCAGGGTAATTGATACCCTTATCTAGGCTAGAAAGCCAGTTCGGCTTAATTTTGTCACCGCATTTGCGTTCATACGTGCATGGTGTAGGAATAAAGCCTGCAGTTCAGAGTCTTTATCTTGTTTTTATACAAGATGGTTTGGATGTTAGGACTTTCTTACTGGGAGTGCTTCATATACAACCTCCCTGTGTTCCACCAACGAATCTTGGGATCTTGTTTAGTCCTTTGTAACGGTATGTACTGAAGCTCCTGCAACGTATAGTCAGCAGACTTACGGTTTTTAACTTGGAAGGTGGTTTTCCTTCTTACTATTGCCTCAGCTCGAGGGGTATCTGTGCTGGGGGCCTTTTTTGTGAACCTTATCTGGTTTTCAGGATGATGGAGCAGTCCTAGGGACAATGCATCATTCTTCCTAGGGTGGTGTCTGGTTGTAATGTAGACCAGGGAATGGTGGTTCCTTTGTTCACAGAGGATCCTCAGGGATCTGGAACAAGGAACATGAAATTTTGGATGTGGTCAGGGCTCTACGAATTTATGTCAAAAGGACTGCAATGATTCATAGGACAGTTTCTTATCTTGTTTGATTGTTTTGGACGTGGATGATCAGCGTCTAAACAACTTATTGCTAGGTGGCTTACTCTGACTATAAGGCAATCTTATGTCTGTACTAACCGTTCAGTACCAGAGTGTATTGTTGCCCATTCTCCCCGTTCTGCGGGGACGTCCTGGGATTCACTGAATGAGATCTCAGCGGACCAGTTATGCAGAGCAGTTACCGGGTCCTTGGTCCAAACTTTCACAAGATTGGACCAATTCAATGCTTTGCGTCTTTGGATGCCTCAAATTGGCCGTAGTACTCTACGTGCTGGGCTATCAGAGCGGTCCCACCCTTAGGGGGCTGCTTTAGAACGTCCCCATGGTAAGCAGTGTCCCCCAGACTAGATGAAAGAAAAGAGGATTTATGTACTTACGTTAAATCCGTTTCTCTGATTCCATCTGGGGGACACTGCGATCCCTCCCTTCTGCCTTTCCTCGGTATGCTCTTGTTTGATTGACCTTTCTCCTTGGGGCTTTTTGAATTAACTGAGGAGGAAGAGGCGGGGGTATGTAGAGGGGAGGGGTCTGTCAGCAATGCTAGAAATTAACTAGCTAGGTGCCAACTCCCATGCTCCCCTTCACACCCCATGGTAAGCAGTGTCCCCCAGACGGAATCAGAGAAACGGATTTAACGTAAGTACATAAATCCTCTTTTTCCTTGTGGGGCTACACACCTGCTTACAAACCGAAAGCAGACTCTTTTTTTGTCATTGACTGTGGAAACGATGGAGATATAAATTTTCGTATGCAATATCAAAGGAAACATGCAAGGTTTTGTTCAGCAGAAATTAGTCTGGCCTAAAACTACCTGTACGAGCGAGGTATTATTCATTGAAACGTAAAGCCAGACATCTTATTGTATTCTGAAGGGCACATAAAACTTACTGCCTATGGCATGTGCAAGGAAGGTTTGTTGTCTGGAGACACTACTATTTCAATCTATGGCACACCATATTACAACCCTCCTGAAATGTTTTGAGGCGATTATAGTTTGTGTGGACTGGTGGGCACTGGGTGTCTTGATGTGTGCAATGATGGCTGGGCTGTTGGCATTCAACATTGTAGAAGATTCAGATAATCCAAACCAAAACGATAATGATATTCTATTCCAAGTTATTCTAGAACAAGACCTTTTCATCCCCAGATCTTTGTCTGTGAAAACAGCAATTGAACTAAATGGTTTCCTCAACAAGGAACCAAAGGAGCATCTGGGTTGCCATTCACAGACAGGATTTGCTGACATTCGGGGCCATGCGTTCTTTTGTAGTGTTGACTTTAACTTTATGGAACAAAAGCTAGTGGTTCCCCCTCTTTAAGCCCAATGTGTGTGGAGATTTCGTTTTGGATAATTTTGATGCAGAGTTCACGAGCCAGCCCGTCCAGCTCACGTCTGATGATGATGTGTTGTGGAGCATTGACCAGACTGCATTTCAGGGATGTGACTACATCGACCCATTCTTGATACTCCTGGAGGAAAGTGCATGATGGTTAGGATTGTTTCTGGGCCTCTTCTGTTGAATGCTAATTTTGTTTTGTTACATAATAAATGCATCCTACAGAGATTTGGGATTAGCAGCAACATTCTACAACTTTCCCTGAGGTACCAAGGGGCCCAAACATGGTCAAACTTGTGTGATTTGTCGTGAAGATAATGTGATACCCTCCATACTTGCGATATGCCAGACATAGTTTTTAAGAGCCAGCATGAAGGGAGGGATGGAGGTCTTCCAATGGTTAGTTATGAGATTTTGCGGTAGAAAGAATATAAGCAATCAATGTATTACAGGTAGGACTGTCATTAGGTCAGGGGCAAGAGAGAAGAAAGGTCCAGGGGCCTGTAAACAACTGATGTTTAGAAACTGAATTAATGACTGAGTGGACCATGTTCCAGAATGGAACTATGCATGGGCACGTCCACCAAATGTGGAGAAGTGCACCTCTCTGACCTCAGTTCTGCCAGCAGCTTGGAGTGGACGTGAGAAACATCTTGGATCGAGCTAGTGGCAATCCACTCTGACCTCATCCCAACAAGACTCATCCAGAAGGGGACCTAACTCCCTTTCCCATTCAAACTCATTATGTCCCTGTGAGTCGCAAGTTATCTCAATCAGCCAATTATAAACAGTCAATCATACCCTTAGTGAGCGGGAATTTTAAACACAGCCGCTTAAAGGTTAGGTTTCTGAGAGGGACGTAAAAAAAACCTCCCGTATCCCAGCATGGATCAACTGTTTAAAATGAGATAAGAGTTTCCGGGAAGAAAGTGGGGGTTATTCCAGAGAGGTGTCTGGTGAATTAGAGGTTAGTTCGTATCTGGACCACCAGTTGTCATAGAGACATGCAGAGACTGAAGGGAATAGGCTGCAGGCGACCAGTCTGCACTTGAGGCCCCAGAGGGCCAGGTATAGTTGACTCCTATAAAATGTGTCTCCAATTCCACCCATTTTATTGTTCGATAGGGAGCATAAGTAGCAGCCATCTGACTCTGAGACGCCAGATAATAAAACTTGGCATCCGGAAAAACTCTGCCCCCACAGATCCTGTTTTTTTTTTTTAAGGACCATTGGAGATTCTAGGGGGTCTACCATGCCAAATTTCAAAAAAGAGGAATGTAAATCCTGAAAACAGTCAGATTTTCACTGGGAGAGTCTGGAACAGATAGAGAAGTTTGGAGATCATGTTAATCTTAACAGCGATAATCCTTCCCAGCCATGAGGTGCTATACCCATGCCAACCCCCATATTTTGTTTAATCCTGGCTAGTAGGCAAAGTAAAGTCTCATGATAGAACTAGTCATAAATAGAGGTGATATATACCCCAAGGTATTTAATCTTATGTTTTGGCCACTGCAGAGTAAAGGTTGCTTCAATACAGGTCCTCAGGTTGGCTGGAAGCAGCATGGACTCAGACTTAGAGGAATTAACTTTATAGCCTGAAATGGCTATATTTAGTTTTTATTAAATCCAGTTTCCAGTATTAGTCAGCTTACAGTGACATACAATGCTACTGTTTATTCACATATATGGTTTTGTACTGTTCTCCACTGGAGATACTGTACACCTAAGTATATGTGTTCTATGACATGGATCATCACAAATGTAAAGATTTACAGTAACTTGGAGTTTGGCAGGAGGAGACTACCCCTCTACTCCGTATGTTTAGTGACTAGTCCAAGTTGTGTATAGAGGGGTGGGTCAACAATTTGCATTTAAAGTTGATCCCGCTACACCTTGATTCTACTCGGTAAAGTGCATAGAGAACACATGTACAGAGATGTTTGAATACCAGGAGCAGCCAAGAGTGAGTTATATTATTTGATGGGTATTTCCCATGCGCTGTACAGTTTTGTAAGAAGCCTACAGCTTCATGCTTTTATATGGTTACATAACTCTTCTGTAACTTCTATGTACTGTATATAATTTACACTAGGTAGTGCATTATGCCATATAGAAAGGGGGATTTCTGGATTTGCTAACAAGATGTGGCATACTGTAATATGGGGTTGGTAGTGGATATAATATAGTTAACAAAAGGGGTTGGCTGTTTAATACATTAAGAATTCTGGGGACCAGCTTGTGACTTTAATTTTTTTTTTACATTTTATTTATTTATTTTTTGTTATTTGTTGTGGTTTATAATGATTGATGCTAAAGCTTCTAATGAATTCAGAAGTACTGGAGTGAAATATTGACACAGGTTTCTAATTAACCCAAAACGTATAATATAGATGGAAATGCTGTTGATTATAAATAGACTGATATAATTTTTAATTGACAAGAATAGTTCCGAATCTATTTCCGGAACATGCTGTGCATTCTTTTTTTATCCAGTCCTGATAGAAGATCAATTGTTCTGCCAGGTTTGAATAATTTATTGAGGAGACAAAGAAGTGGCCGATGCAGTTTGTTGGTAGCATATAACTTCAAAAGTAATGTTATGCTGTCATATTTTTGTAGGTCATTCATATCCCTAGAGTGCAAAATTGCATCTATAATCTTCTAGAAACAAGTGTTATTTACCTGTTGTCATACTTTATATCCGTGCAAGCTTTATTATGTTCCTTGTGTATCAGACCTTACAGGCACAAAATCTGAAATACCCTGGTCCGAATCATCATTCTAGCCCCCTAGTGGTATTTGGTTTAGACTATTCTGCTTCTCTTCACATTTTTTTTTTTCCAACTTTGTCAAGGAAGAAAGCAATTTTTTCAGGCAAAGACAGGGCCTCTGACTAAAGCAAAAATAGTTGGATCAGAATGAAAAAGCCAGCATGAACAATTAGTTTCTAACAGCTTCAAATGTGAAGTCTAAGGTAATAGACACTAACTGTAGAAAGTCAGTGGTAAACATGGAGTAAGGGATTCTAGGTTGATTGACCTTGTTGTTTTGGTTATAAACCATTAGGCCCTGAAATGTACCTAAATTCATGGTAAAATACAGAGCGTTCCCATGCATGTTTGCTGAATCCCTCTAAAATTTATATATGTAATGAATAGTTATATTTCAAACCTAAATGGATTTGGAAAGATGTTACAGAAGGGGACTCTTCAGCTTGTCTAAAAAGAAAAGTCAACCTGCCCAAACCATGGTCAGCAGAGTAAAATAAATGATTGTTTCAGATTTAATATTTCTTATTTTTATTTTTAGGTGGAAAGTATACAAAGGATGATTTCAAAGAGTATGAGAAGGACGCAGGAAAATATTCCAAGCTTGCTCTGAAAGATAAAGCCAAACCGAAACAAGAGTATCTTTTAGAAACCTGCACTCTGGTGTTTGCATGCCAGTCCACATTGTTATGGAATGGTCTTGTTGTTGGCTATACATGTTACAAATTGTGAAAACAGAATGTTATGCATATATTTACACACCTCATTCTAATAGGTTGTGGCTTTAAATGGTGTATTTGCATTGAACTAAACATGGGGTTGCATAATCTTAATGTATACAGTTTGTGACATTTATTGCTAAACACAAAGTAGCAGCAATGACACTTACACCTTCCCCCTTACAGAGGAAGTTCAGGATGCCGTCTGTATTACTACAGTCCATGTTCATCACTGAAGGGCTTTTGTATGCAGAGGTGTGTATTTTTTATTTTTATTTAATTTTTTTATTTTTTTTGGGGGGGGGGGGGGGAAGGGGGTTGTCCTGTGGAAACCATTCTTAACGATCTTAGCGGCAACTATGAGCTGGTGTTGGATGACAGCATGGAGGAGACTGGCAATAATCCGCCACTTCCTGTTAAATACAAAGAAAAGAAGCGTCACTACTCTGATGATGAAGGTGACCGGAGAATGAAAAAATCAAAGGCAAGTCTCTTGGATAGCTGACCCTGACACTTTTTGTTTTAGAGAAAAGTTTTTCCTATCAATCTTGTACCAGCAATATAATAGCAGTTGTGTAATTGTATCAAGGTCTTCTGTTTGCAGAGATTACTAGAGTGTTAAGAATCGTACAAATCCCCCCTTCTAGAATCATACTAGTAATAATAGGTGTTGCTCTTATCTTTGTTACAAATGAGATTCGGGAAGAAATTTGAAAAATGTATCTCTCCTCCAACAATCAAGTATGGAAGACTATATCTACCCAACGGTATTGGAGTTTCCCACACATTAAAAAACTTTTCCAGACTAGATTAGTATTTCAACTTGCATCTCTATTTCTCTAAATGTTGCCATCGGATCTATTTGAAGCAGATGGTAAAGATTTTCTTTAAAATCTCTCTCGTGCTGAGGGACAAGAGTGTTTCTACTAGTCACTCTAGATGGGCACAATACTAAAGTGGCAAATATGAAGTTGGGTATGGCAGATGCCAGGAGAACGCTTTCTACCTGAATGTGTGCTGCCAACTGTAAAGTTTGGTGGAGGAGGAATAATGGTCTAGGGCTGTTTTTCATGGCTTGGCCTCTCCCTTAAATCAAGTGAAGAGCATTATTAATGCTACAGTATACTATGACATTCTACACAATTGTGTGCTTCCAACTTTGGCATTTTCTGTTTCAGCATGACCATGCCATATGCACAAAGTTAAATCCATTCCAGACTTGGGAAACCATTTTTTGATGGAAGAACATGACTGGCCTGCACAGAGACCTGACTTCAACCCCATTTTTGGATGAATTAGAACGCCGTTTGCGAGCAAGGCCTCATTGTCCAACACTTCTCCCAACCTGATCAATGCCTTTGTGGCTGAATAGATGTGAATCCCCGCAGTCATGTTCTAAAATGTAGGGGACCAATTCCGTATTAATGCCCATGGTTTTGGAATAAGGTATTCAACAAGCGCATATGGATGCAACGTTTGGATGTTCATATACTTCTGTCGAGAGAGAGAGATGTATGGCTTAGATTTCATTGGACTGATCAAAAGAGGTTATTCCATATCACTGTTTAAACTCTCCCTATATGAAAGATAATCCTTCCCATTTCTTTAAAAGGACACTTCTATGAAATTTATTTTCTATATGCATTTTCTTTTGGTAAGAAGTCTGGCCATTTTACTGTTTAATAAAAATTCCCACCTACCAAAAGTGTAAGTGTTTTTACAGTACCCGCTTATGAGGTAGTTTTTATGAATTATTAGCCCACAGAATTATTTTATTGGTTTCTGCTTGAATATTCGCATGATGGCACAGTGGTCAACATTGTTGCTTCACAGGGCTAGTGCCATGGGTTTGAAGCAAACCAGGGCCCTTTGTGTGTGGAGTTTGTATCTGTTTGCGAGGATTTTCTTCAGGTGCTAAGGTTTCCTGCCACAGTCCAAAAACATAGTTAATTTAATTAGCTGCTGACATAAATGGATCTATGCATGTTTTTGTGTTCTAATTAATTCATACTGTAAGCATCAGTTGGACAGGGACTGATTGAATTGTGTAATATTCTCTGTTAAGTGCTTCATAATATAATGGTGCTTTATAAACAATGTCGGTCAAACAACATTTGTGACCTCCATGGAGTAGGAAATGTCATAGTACTCGTCATTGGTTTGTGATTATTTCAAGGTTGCTTGCCTATTTTATGCTAGCCCTTCTGCAGGCTTATATCTGGCATACTTGCATTACTTAATTTTTCTGCTTTATACATTTTTGTCTGTGTGTGTGTATTGCTACTGATGTACATTGATGCCTGTGCATATCCTCTGTAACGTCATGTCCCACTGTAGAGATTTTTCTCAAAACTTTGGTGTACTAATTCTACTTCCATAGTAGGGACACATTTTATTACCAAGGGTCAATGTAAATTAACTTGATAGGGGTAACATTTGTTAAATGATCTTTCTTGTCTTCAAGCCTATTGAAACCACACTGTGCCTGACTGATGACAAACAGTAGCTTAAACTTATAGCAAATGTAAATGCAATGTTACCTCATCTATTATGGCAAGGTATGGAAACTTTTTAAAACCTATTTCTAAATGTTACAAGATACAGTTTAATCTTGGCATTATATCAAGGGTGTTATACAGACAAATAATGGAATTAATATTTCTTAACGTGCAGAGTGTACACCTTTTGGTAAGTGAGGCTGTAAAAGGGAGTATTATTAAGATTATTGTAATAATTAAATGTTTGAAAACTTCTGGTAAACCTTAATAGCTGTAACTAAGACATTTGTTCTGCTGTTACAGGATTCTGAAAAGGAAGGCCGCCACCGGAGATATGAGGAAGACTATTGTAGAGAGAAGAGGAGAAGTGATAAGAAAGAGCCCAGGAGAAGCAGTCGTTCTCAGGAACGTAGCAACTACCACAGCTCCAAAGACAAGTCAAGAGAAGAAAAAAGGGACAGGGACAGAAAGAGAGACAGAAGCCCAAAGCCGTATAAAGAGAGGCCTAAATACAGGGAAAGAGACTAAAGACAGAAGACAAACAACCGAATAAGCATTTCAGGGATTATGTATTAAAGTTATAATGTTTGCTCTTATAACCATTAAAAAAATAAATAGTTCCTTCATTTTGTGCTTGAGTCATTTGTATGAGAACATGTCGCCCATATTCTTTTATCTTGAAAATGGAACTTATTTAAGAAGAACACTTTGTTTTCACCAGGCCGCTTAGATCAGATGCCCAGCACAATTCAGGGTGTAGATATATAACTTTGCATTTTCTCTGTTCTGTATTATACAAAATCATTCCGTTAATCAGCACGGGGAATTCTTTCCCCCCAGCCCACAAGACTCTGGATCATCAAATTATCTAGAAATATTGAGGAAACCTCTTAAATCATTCTGTATTGAATTTGTATTTTTTATACATATTGGTATTTAGAAGTTACACTATTGGTTGACTGAATTGAACAGGATCTGTAGTGGCCTTAACGGGGCTGAGTTCCACCCTTGACTTATGTCTATAAGGGAGAGTGGTTTGAAAGTGGAAGGTAGTGTCAGAGGGCGAGGCATATGGTTGATTGGGTGTGAGTCTCATATTTATATGCAGTATACTTTGTTACTAAACCTTACTCCATCTTTTCCACTGATGTCTGTCAAATTTACATTGGCAATAAGGTTATGTCTGAGGGATGGTGGCACCTGAATGCTGAATAAACGGCCATGGTACCTATTTAAAAATAAAAATCTCTCCATTGATGCCTTGTATTACAGAGTAGAGTTTTATTTTTGTTTTGTTTTTCTTGTAATTTAAGTGGTATTGGCACACACGGTTTAGCTCTCATTCATGATCTCGCTTTCCTTTTGTAGTTTTATAGAGTATTATAAGAGTGATGCCTTTTATTGGCTAGCCCAAAAAAATATTATATTTGCTAACTTTCAGAGCACAGAGGCTTCTTCATCAAGCAACTTTACAAATTAATGATTAAGAAACAGGCACAGCATTTAAGAGCTGTTGCATCAAGAATTTTTTACTGGGTGGGTGTGTCCAAGTAGTCGGTCCTAAATCCAGGTATTAGATTGAGCCCTTGTCAATGGCTGGAATGTTTTTATCTTAAATTCCCAGATTAATCTGATAAAAACATGCCAGTCATTGACACAAGGGCTCAATTGAATACCTGGATTTAGGACCGACTACTTGGACACACTTCACACCCCACAGCAAAGTGATTCCAGACCTCTGAACTCAGGACTTCCATCTGTAACGAAAACCTCTGTTTTATTACTTTGTCTTAATGATATATTCTCCTGCCCCTGTGCAAATGTCTTGATGTAACAGCTCTTCAATGTTGTCTTTTTCTTAGTCATTAATTTGTAAAGTTGCCTATGTGCTCTGAAAGCTAGCAAATATAATACCTTTATTGGGTAACCAAAAGAATAACACTTTTTGTCTTTTGAAAAAAAAGTATTTAACATCACATAGATTTTTCTGGCTAGCACGGTACTGCTCATGGTAATATGCTCAACCTATTGGCATGCAACTTTTGGGAACTGGAACATTTCAATCTTTAGTCTTTTCTACCTCTCCATTTCTGCTTGTATTAGCTGGTGATATATCACTAAATCCTTAAATATGGGCCCTTTGGAGTGCACAGTCTGTCACAAACTAACCTTCATTCAAGACCTTTTGCACTCAAACAACCTCTTCCTCCCAATGCAACCTTAACTCTGGCAATAACGGAAAAAATATCTTGCACAAATTGGACACTGCAACCCATACAGCCTTTTGACAAGGTAGGCTCCAGTACATTCATACATGCAGGTGTGGAAGCGGACAAAGAGGTGATGTTAAACTCCTTACCCCACATTGCAAATTCACAGTTGTTTCATTACTCAGCTTCCAATCTTTTGAAGTACATGATATCCAGATTTTCCATTTCTTAACGCTTCTACTCCTTTATGATTGCCACTTTAATTTATCTTGTTTTATCCAGTTTCTGATTTCTTTAACACTCCTATTCTTTTCTTAGACCTACAACTGTTCACCTGTAATTACTTCTCTACTAGTTTAACCTCTTTGCACTCTTAACTCAACCAAGCCTATTTTTGCCTACAGAAATATAAGCTCTATTACTTTCCAACAATTCTCTTCCCCCCCCCCCCCCCCCCCCTCTGCAACAAGTCTATACCCCAGTGTTAGAGTCGCCTGATCTCATCTGGCAGGCTCACGGCTTCAAGAGGCTGAAGTTACTCCTTTTCTCAGTGTCACCCTAAACAAACTACCTTCATTTACTCTCTTGCATAGTAGAATGTTGATACTTTCTCATATATACTGCTTTCTAACACTCATGCTAAATTTCTTAACAAACCAACAAGAGTGACCTCCATGCAAGCTTACAACTTGTAGGGGGCTCATCAGGAAAGGACTCCATGTCTCTGGATAAGAGGCTTTTTTTTTTTTTTTTTAAGACTCTTCCCTGCGGCACCTGATGAGTGGATCTGAGCGCAAGCCCTGGCTACGTGGGTACAGAACAATGCACATAATAGACCTGTCTGTGGTGCTTCACTTAGTGTGCTGCTGAGTGTATATACAGAGATACCACCAACACTCAAACAAACCCTCAAAACTACAAAAAGGCGCTCTCTTCAAGCACATGGGAATGTGGAATCTTCTCTATAAATGAGGATTTGACCAAAATAAACTTCTTATCCATATACTTGGTCGCTGTGTCTTTCTAAAAAAATAGACTTACAGCCACATATAATCTGGTGTAGTATATTAAACACCAAACACCAAACATAGATAAAATGTCTATTCTTTGCCACTGTGTGGAAATATGGTGATAGTTAAGGTAACACCTTTTGTTCTTTGTACCCTTTTGGGTATATACTTGCAGAAATCCAGATCTTTTCATATACAAATCAATTGCCTATTCATTAGGCATGACCACAGGATCTCATGGAGGAATCGATCATCTCCTTTTTCCAAGCTGATTGATTCCTCCATGGGATCCTGCGATAATTGCCTGACGAATAAGAGATTGATTTGTGTCAAAGAGACTTTGTAATAAAATAACCTGCATGGGCAGGGACCCCCTGGTAATTTACACCCATGCCCATGAGCTAGTCAGGGCTGGAGAAGGAAGTGCACTGCCTAAACTGTGCACCTTACACTGGGACAGGGGGTTACATGCATGTAATCTGAATCACTAATTGTACTGGAATAATTCTCCAGTTATTTTATTTTTATCATGTGTCTTTTCAGACATATCTGTTTCAGAATCACCTAGATCAGATTTAGTTGACTGTAAAAAACTTTTTATAGCTTCCAGTCCTCAGCCACAGCCCTCCACAATGCCAAGCAATACTTCATAAATATCTTTGTTTTCTGATTTTTCAACTTTTTAATTTCTGTTTGCACATCATCCAAAATATTTTTATCAAAGGACCCTGCACTTGGAAACTGCTTATCACAATGATTAGTCATATTCACACAGTTTTGCACAAATCACTCAAAACACAATTTTGTCCTGCAAGTTTTATAAACATATATTATCAGTTTCATCTCAAAACTACTTTTTCTATCTAAACCTATGTACAATCTATTTCCCACAATTCACTGAGAATTTAACCCATGTAATATATTTATTTATTTTCAATTAGAATGCGCCTTGCAGCACGCAATCCATTGTGTACCTGCAGTTACATTCTCCAGAAAATCCACTTAGACCCTCAATCTCAATACTGTATTCAGTGACTATTTAGATTTAGTTATCTGTATTTTATCTCCTAGCTTATCAACACTTATTATCACAACAATCATACATACTTCGATAAGCACTTTACAAAGCAGCTTACCCTGAACTTAGGCAAATATTATTTATTTAGACTTCTTGTAAGCCAGGACCCAGGAGGAAGGACGCCAATAACAGAAATATATATGATGTACTGTTTAGCAAAGTGGCAGACAGAAATATGTAACACTTTAAACCCTGAATTTTAAATTGTGAAACAGTTGCTATAAACAAAACAATAAAATATTAAAATAAAAGTTCATATTTCCGCAACACAGATGTCCGTGGAAAGAAACACAACTGCAAACTATGGTGTACATATTGCAAAAGGATAGGCAATAACTTACCTTCCTTTACAAAAGAGGACTTGCATTTACCACCAAATATTGCAAAGCTAGCAATCCAAATGTCCTTTCCAAAGCAAACAATGTATAGAAATCTCAGCAGTGCCTTCACGTTTGATAAAGCAATAAGTAAATTTCTATACGAAGGAACTTTAGAAAAAGTATAAAAGTTTATTTAACAAAACAAACGTCTGCTCTGTGATAACATCATCAAGCTTTATATTGAAATTTTGGTTTCTATACACAAAGCAAACTTTTTTTTACAGAGAAAATAAGTAGGTTGTATTACAGTTCAAATGCCATATTACAATTGGCTTAAATAATATATGGGTGTTTCTTTGTCTTCTGAGTTCTCAAGACTAGGAGGAAGAATGTCTTTGTTCACCAGAAGTTAATTGGCATCATCTGATCTTAGAATTAACTCTTCCATGCCTCTCACATCTCTGTCTTCTCAGCTCACATAAAATAAAACAAAACGATATAAATATATTTATATATTTCTTGCTAATAAATTGGCTTCATCCAAAAATAACTTTGACGATGCATTTTAAGAACTCTTTCTCAATCTATACGTTTACAGATGTGTACAGACAAACAAAATGCCCGATTTGCTAATATAAAACCACAGCTGAAAGTGAAAGCAAAAAGTAAACATTGTTTAAATTATGTGAACTTGCTTTCTTTTGATCTGTATATTATACATCTATGTTATTGAAATAGTCAGTAGTTTTCTAGTACTGGTAAAGATTATTTAAAATAATGCTTTGCTATACTACTCATGTAGCATTCAGCTGCCATTATTGATCAAAGTTAAAAAGAATAATTACTGAGGCATTGGCTAAGTAAGCTAGCAAGACTGCATCATTTACGATTTGTCTGACTGTTGAATTGTTCCAATGATATTGAACCATGTACGGATTTCTTTGTTCCATGGAAGACAGTAGGAAATGTTTCAACATAGAATGACAAGGTATGTAACTTCATGGAGATCCCCTTTAATGAGGCATAAGGAATTTCCCCTTCCTTGCATATTTTGTAGTTTGTAATGCTTTTTATTCACGGCTAACAATTATGAAATTAAGCTATACCTCAATTTACATTTTGTAAATTTACTATGTTTTTTGTGGTGTTCAATGTGCAGGCATGACAAAATTCTAAGTTCATCATGAGGGTGAAATAATGCAGTGTAGAATTGGCTATTTGGTTTGGGTGAATGGCTTATACAAAAAGTTGTGAATGATGCACAAAGCATAGCTCCTGAGGAATAATTTACAATACAGAGCCCAATCCCCAGTAGCCAGTGTACAAATCAGAGTTCATTCTCCGGTGGTCACTGTACAATCGATAGCCAATGCGTAAATTTACTAAAATTGGCTATTCCAGTGAATAGCCAATTATAAATTTGACTACACTTGGACGTTTACTCAGATTTGTAGACATACACCCTGTAATATCTATTAGAGAAAATAATCATTTTAATTATTTCAAGATACTTTACATACCGTATTTCCCCAAGTATAAGACGCACCCATGTATAAGACGCACCTTAAGCTTCCTGAGACGACTGGGATCTCCCACTGCCAGCTGGACGTCCTGCGCCATCTGATGCTCTGAGCATGCTGCCCTCCTGGCGGTTTCCAGATTCCCGGGTGCCCCCGCCTTCTGAGAGTCCCCCCTGGCCCTGGTGGCTCCTAGCTGAGTACCTTACCTCTCGGAGCGCCTATCATGGCAATTGTGGCCTGTTTCCGGTGGAGACCAGGGGCTGGAGTTGGAACAGCCTGGCGGACCCGCTACTTCCGGTTTCGCGGCGGGACTTCCGGTTCACCTGGATCGATCGTAGTCAGCACCTCATCACTGGAGCCTCTAGTGCAAGTTATCCCCACTGCTCCTCTTAATCGCTGGGTTAAAGCCCGCATAGGGATGGCTCCTGCCAGCGGGGACATGCTGTTCCATACAGCCAGCGGGGACTCCTCTCTCACATCCAGGTGCCGACTTCTTCATTGAGGTAAGTAAGACTTGCAGTGTATAAGACGCACCTTTTTTTTAGACCTAAAATTTAGGGGGAAAAGGTGCGTCTTATACATGGGGAAATACGGTATTTATCTTATGCATATGGTGAATTTGATTTTTTTTTTGAGAAGTTATGTCATGTAAATTGTATTATGCACCTTTAAGGTGGCTTAATTAGCATTTTAGCATTTTATGTAAGGTTTAAGAATATTAAAACTATAAAAATATAGGAGTACATAGTTTTAAATGGGAGAAAGAGAATGAAGGGAAGAACAGACCATTGATAGATTTCACTGTAAACCTTACTGTCATCTTTCTTGGGAAATACAATCTGTAAAAAGTAGAGATGGGCGGGCTCGGTTTCCCGAGATCCGAACCCGCCCTAACTTTGCCTATCCGAGTACAGGCTCGGTACTCTCCCGCCTGTTCGGAATCGAAATTGAGGCAAAACGTCAATGTGATGTCGTCGGATCTCGGTTCTCACGATATTTGAAATGCATAAATACCCGCCTCCACAGCAATCCATCGCCATTTGACAGAGGAAGAGAGCAGGGTTAGGTCACAGGCTGTATTAGAGCAGGGACAGAGCAATAATTGTATACTTTATTCTTTCAATTATTATTGCAATTCTGATACCAATTTTATTAGCAATTGTTAGAGGAGGATATAGGAGGCTTTTTTTTTTTTTTTTCAATATTTTGCACTACAAGTGCTTTGGGGTGTCCCATATTCCCCAGTGTGATACACTAATTTTTCTGGCTGCCAAAAGTCATATTTAGCAGCAGTATCTAATACAATATTTTGCACTACACATGCTTTGGGGTGTCCCATATTCCCCAGTGTGATACAATAATTATTCTGGCTGCCAAAAGTCATATTTAGCAGCAGTATCTATACAATATTTTGCACTACAAGTGCTGTGGGCTCATTAAAATAGATTCAAAGCAGTCCACATATGAGCAGAATCAGCAAGCAGGTGCTGGCACCAGTCCTGATGGCAGTGTTCCCAATACGTCATCTGGTAAAGCCTATGTAAAAGTAAATAGTTTTTTTAAATCAGGGAAAAAAACATTTACCCAAAAAAAATTACAGTGTTGAAGCGAAAAAGAAGTGTAACTGAGGAAAAGTTAAATGCCGATAAAAAAATAATTGCCAACATGCCATTCTACACACGCAGTGGCAAAGAAAGAATGAGGCCTTCGCCTTTCTCTGTTAGTGGCAGATCCAAAAATGTTACTGAGCCTTCTTCTTGACCAAGAAAGACCAAGTAATTTGGAGTCTAAAAGTGGTGCACAACTACTGTTACGCATGAAAGCCGAGCTGCAAAAAAACAGTAAGGCATTAGAGGATAATGTATGCTCTGAATCAGAAATGACACCAATCCCTGTGGAGAGTCCATCCACCAGTGGTATGTCTAATCATGAGCATTCTGTTTGTGTACCCATAAAGAAGGGCCCTTTCAGCAGTTCTGCTGATGTGTGCCTGAACAGCCCGAGTGTAGCCGGTGATACACAAATTGAGGATTGTCCACTTCCAGTGATGTGGTTCCAAAGCACAATTGGATTTAATAGCAAAAAGTAGCAGAGTAACAATTCAAATAAAATAAGTACAGCCATTACTATTGCAGGCGCCCTGGATCCAGCATGCAGTCATTCAGTCCTGAAGTCTTTGGTCAATGTGACTGAATACTGGTCCCAGAGCCCCTGTTTATATACAGTCAGTGATACAGTGAAAACAATATAGATGATTTGGCATGTTTCCATAGGTTCAGGCTTCAGGAAGGTCCAGGATAATGCAGGTCATTGTCCAGTTCAAACGATGCCATCCAAGGGTGAGGGTCAGTTCTCCAGAAGGTGCATAATTAATCTTCCCGCCAAGATCTAGTTCAAACTGGTCTATTAGCATTACACACACAATACCAAACATGATCATTTATTCCCTATAATCCATATCTAGCATACGCAAGGTGCGATCCTTTCAGCGATTGAACCGGATGTCTGCCGATAAATAGGGGATTAGAATGATACCAGACATGTTTCCTGTGACATTATAATATTTCACCATAAACTCTACTATATTTCAGTACAAATAACAATGTGTTGCAACTAATTTTAATGTGAGCTAATTATAAGTGTATATGTTGGTGTATAAGTGTTTGCACGTGTTGCTGTTATTTACGCTCCTCCACGCCGTAGCGTACTAGTCACATAACTTCAGACATAGACAATCGCATTGTTAGATATTAATTTGCGGTGACCATATCCAATTATCTGACTTCGACATAAAGCAACATAGAACAGGAGTACATAATGGGGGTGTGACAAGACAGAGGCAAAATCCAAATAGATATGGACCGTCCTTTTGGGGCAGATGTTTCGCCTATAACGGAGGACAATGTGACAGAGGAGCAGCCTGTAGATATAAGCATGCCTGTTCTGCATGTGGGGGGGAAATCCTAGGAGAGAGTACAATAAGTGCAATGGTCCAGTGCCCACCGAACGACCCAACGCAGGGGCTCCTGCTCGTTAAGGCCTTTTCACCTATAGTGTTGTCTGAATTGGGTAAATGTTTGGGTTGGTATCGCAATAGGAGGGCCTTAACATTTTTATGGGATGGCTTTGTTAATGGGTTTAAGTTGCCAGTTAGTGGGAAAGTACATATTAATTCACCTTAAAATTCAGCTATTGATATGCCATTATTTGTGCGGGGCAAAAGTGGATAAGGAGGTGTTATTTGGTAGAATGTGCGGCCCTTTTCCGTCCCCTCCTATAGGAGGTCTGATTCTTTCACCAGTGGGTGTGGTTCCAAAAAAGGAATTGGGTAAATTAAGGCTAATACAACATTTGTCCCATCCACCTGGTATGTCTGTGAATGACTCGATTGCAGAATCTAAATGCTCGGTTGTGTATCAATCCTTTGAGAATGCATTGTTGATAGTGCAGCGCTGTGTGTCAGGCACATTGTTGGCGAAACTTGATATTGAGTCAGCATTTAGACTTTTGCCATTGCATCCATCTTCATTTAGATACATGGGGTTTTGTTTACCGGGTGGTTATTATGTGGACAAATGTTTGCCTATGGATTGTTCGGTGTCACGTTTTCTTCATTGGTGTATTATTGCCGGTTCTGGGCAACAGGATGTGGCCCATTATTTGGATAATTATCTATTTATTGATCCAAGTGGTTTCACGGTCTGCCAGGAATTGTTGTTTTCTGCTAAATCATTGTTTAGGGTCATGGGGTTCCAGTTGCAGCAGACAAGTCAGAGGGCCTGACAGTAAAATTATTAGGTATTGAGCTTGACACTCAGGCTGGGCGTTGTAGGCTACCAAATGAGAAAGTGGCTAAGTTGCGGGGTATTCTGGATTTATTTCATGGAGTGCACAGGGTGAATCTAAAGCAAGTTCAATCACTGCTTGACCTTCTTAATTTTGCCTGTCGTGTTATTCCAATGGGAAAGGTTTTTTGTTGTAAGCTGGAGAGGGCTACAGCTGAAGTAACTAAGGCCCATCATTTAGTAAGGCTTTCTAAGGAAATTAGGGATAGGAACATTAATTTCAGGTGTAATGATTTGGGGGTTGTACATGCTATCAATAATCAAAGAGTCACCCACCCTCCTGCTTTGAGGTTACTAAGACATTTGATTTATAAATGTTTAAAGTTTAACATTGTTTTTAAGGCAAGACATGTGCCTGGGTCTTCTAATGGGATTGCGGATGCTTTGTCAAGATTTCAAGGAAGTTTCGTTATTTAGCCCCTGATGCTAACGATGTTGGTGTTCCATGCCCTGATTTTGTCTGGCAGATTATAAGACCGATATAGAAGACCTTGCAAAAAATGCATTTGCCCCGATACTTTGAAGAATTATAAGGAGGCCTGGTCAGTTTGTGAAGGGTTCGTTCGTCAAGGAAGGCCAGAGGTAAGACTGATGAACAACGCATTCTGTCCTTCATTTGGCATTGTTTTACTGTTGGGAAATCTAAAGCATATATGGTGATGGCCCTGTCAGGCATCTCCTTTTTCTTGCAGCTTAAAGGTTTTTGTGATGTCACTAAGATTTTTCTAGTCGCAAGGCATTAAAGGGTTGGGCTACATTTTTTCCAATGGTAGAAGATAGAACGAGGTTTATTGATAGGTGAATGTTAGTTAGTTTGTTGGATGTCGTGTCGTAAATCGCTACTATTATGTTTAAAGCATCCTTGTTTCATCTAGCTTTTTTAATGCCCTTTTTTAGAGCTTTTAAAATAAGTAAGTGAGTTAGTGGCTTCTTCTAAATTGGCTATTGGTTCAGGGTTACATCATAAAAATGTGATCGTCAAGTCTAAGACTGACCTGCTCAGTAAAAGGTGGTGGATCATTTTACAACACAGTCAGGATCTTGCAGTTTGCCCTGTGCGATTAGCTATGTTGTATCGGGATATGGGTTCGGCCCCTGGTAGTAATTGGCTTAGGCTCAGTGATGGCTATCCTTTCAGTTTTCTGCTGTTTTTAAGAATTGTGTATCTAAACTTGGTCCGAGTAGTGCAGATTATGGGACTCATTCTTTTAGAATAGATGTGGCTACAGTAGCGACTGACGAGGGAGTTTCCGAGGCGAAGTGTTTCAAAAAGTATATTAGGCCATCTATAATGCTCTAAGCTTACTTTTAATGCTAAATGCATGGCTTACCCCCGGCATGTGTCGCTTGTCTTGTTAAAAGGAGGCACGGAGGGAATTTCCATTATTTTTCCTCTAATGGGGGCCTGATTGGCTGGTGGCACCCCAAGGTTTTTGGTTTTACCTCCATATGGGTCATCCTGTGTTGCGCGCGTCTTGCGCTGTGTTAGCTATCTGTTTATATGTTTTTTGTATTGGTTGTAGTTTTATGTCTACTCTCACTCCATGTTACAGGTCGTTGATCGATGTCAAGATGATTTGGATGGTTGGCCATTCATTTGTATTTTGGGCCAGTAAACGTGGCCCCGCTCGTGACTCAAGCATTTTTTCCATGTACTAATTTAGTTAGATGGTTAAAATCCTGCCGCTTCCAGCTGCGCAACATCGCTCGCATCCGGCCCTTCCTCTCCCAAGATGCCACCAAATGCCTTATCCACTCTCTGATCATCTCCCGCCTGGACTACTGCAACCTCCTCCTCACTGGCCTCCCCCACTCTCATCTCGATCCCCTTCGATCCGTCCTTAACGCTGCAGCTAGGCTTATTTTCCTCTCTCGCCGCTCCTCTTTTGTCTCCCCCCTCTACCTAGCCCTTCACTGGCTCCCATTCCCCTTCAGAATCCTCTTTAAGCTCCTCACACTCACCTACAAGGCCCTCGCCAACTCCACTGCGCCCTACATCTCCACCCTCCTCTCTATTCATGCTCCATCCCGCCCTCTCCGTTCTGCCTCTGACCGTCGCCTCTCTTCCCCCCTTATAACCTCCTCCCACGCGCGTATCCAAGACTTCGCCCGCGCTGCCCCCCTCCACTGGAACAAGCTCCCTCTCTCCATCAGAACTTCCCCTAATCTATCCAGCTTCAAACGGGCCCTAAAAACCCACCTTTTTCTTAAAGCCTTTCTGTCTCCCACTTAACTTCCTACCTTATCTTCTGCCTCTGTCCCCCTACTCTCCCTCTCTACCCTGCGTCTCTCTGTCTGTCCACCCCTCCCCTTAGATTGTACGCTCCTCTGAGCAGGGCCATCTCTCCTCCTGTTTCCACCACTTCTAACTCTGCTCTCCAGCTACTTAGCCCTCCTCCTCAAAGGTCCTCCACCCCACATCCACTTTCGCTCCCTCCTCCCCCCTGGGGGTCTCCCTGTCTTCCACGCCCCCCTTCTTGGGCCCCGTCATTTTCGGATCCTCCCTCCCGCTTCCCCGCCCTCTCTAGCTGTGCATTGAGCGTACTGAGTTGCTGTGTTTACTGTACTGTGCTGTCTCCCATTGTATTGTGATTTTGTTTGTCTCTGTACGGCGCTGCGGATGCCTTGTAGCGCCTTATAAATAAATATTAATAATAATAATAATAATGGTTAGGCTTTAGAGGGGAACGCTGGATGTCATTTTTAAAGATTATTTTTGCTAGGAGGCTATGTTTGGCTGCCCAGACATTCTGATAATTCATTTGTGGGGGGATGACTTGGGTAAGTTGAAAGGTTTGGACCTCATTGCCCATATTAAAGCAGATGTGCAGGTCATTAAATCACATTGGCCAGCAGTACACTTAATTTGGTCAGATATCAGCCCTAGAATTAATTGGAGTGGTACTGATAAGCCAGCTCCTATTGAAAAGACTCACTCAAAAGTTAATAGAATGGTGAGGAAAAAATTCATGGATTTTGGTGAAGAAGTTATCAGTTATCCTGAAATTAAGGCCCGTTTCGCACAGTTGCATAGGGCGGATGGTGTGCACTTGTCGGATGTGGGAGTATCGCATTTTTGTCAGTCCCTCAACGTCACCCTTGACTCCTCTCTCTCCTTTTCCCCTCATATTCTCTCTCTCGCTAAATTCTGCCGCTTCCAGCTGCGCAACAACGCACGCATTCGGCCCTTCCTCTCCCAAGATGCCACTAAAGCTCTTGTCCACTCTCTTATTATCTCCCGCTTGGACTACTGTAACCTCCTCCTTACTGGCCTCCCCCGCTCTCATCTCGCTCCCCTTCGCTCCGTACTCAATGCTGCTGCTCACGTCATTTTCCTTTCTCGCCGCTCCTCTTCTGTCTCCCCCCTCTATCAATCCCTCCACTGGCTCCCCATCCCCTACAGAATCGTGTTCAAGCTCCTCACTCTTACTTTCAAGGCCCTCTCCAACTCCACTGCTCCCTACATCTCCAACCTAATCTCCATTCACGCTCCATCCCGCCCTTTGCGCTCGGCTAACGACCGCCGCCTCTCTTCCCCCCTGGTTACCTCCTCCCATGCTTGCATCCAAGACTTCTTCCGTGCTGCCCCCCTCCACTGGAACCAGCTCCCCCGCTCCATCAGAACTTCCCCCAACCTGTCTAGCTTCAAACGGGCCTTAAAAACCCACCTCTTCCTTAAATCCCTCCAGTCCCCCACCTAAATGACCTCCTCCCAGTCTCCCCCTACCTCCCTCCCACTCCTGCCCTCCCTCTTGTCCCCCTCTTACCTCCCTCCTTTTCATTCTCCTCTTCCCCTCTCTCCGTCTCTGCCTGTTCTCCCCATTCCCTCTTCCTACCATTGCGTCTCTATTCGTCCTACCCTCCCCTTAGATTGTACGCTCCTTCGAGCAGGGCCTCCTCTCCTTCTGTTCTCCACCACCTTAACTCTGCTCTTCAGCTCCTTGTCTCTTCCACAAGGTCCTCCTGCCCTTCCACCCCTCTCTCTACCCCGCTTGGGGCTCTCACCTCTCATCTACATTGAGCTTCGGAGTTACTGTGCTTTTTGTTAACTACCGTGCTGTCTCACCCTGTATCGTGTTTCTGTCTGTCCCTGTACGGCGCTACGGATAGCTAGTGGCGCCCTATAAATAAAAAATAATAATAATAATAATAATAATATCAGCCCTAGAATTAATTGAAGAGGTACTGATAAGCCAGCTCCTATTGAAAAGGCTTGCTCAAAAGTTAATAGAATGGTGAGGAAAAAATTCATGGATTTTGGTGAAGAAGTTATCAGTTATCCTGAAATTAAGGCCCGTTTCGCACAGTTGCATAGGGCGGATGGTGTGCACTTGTCGGATGTGGGAGTATCGCATTTTGTTGAGCAAATTTTTCGTTCTCTTGTTCGGCTGTGAGAGGTCAGTTGGTGGCGGGTTTAGATTCCTGGGGTGTGGAAACCTAGCGGTGGCGGAAAGCAGTCCAATCAGCGGCCATTAGGACACATTTGAGTGGCGTGTTAGGCACTGTCCCCTAAGATATTGGGGAATTAGCGAGAATACCACTTTGGGGTTATGGGGCTCTGCTTGGGTGGGTGGGCCTCAGTTAATTAGCTAAATGCGATAGATTTGGCCTCTAACGCTTAGTAGTGTTCCAATATTTGGTTAAATAAATGTAATCTTATAATAAATTTCTGACCTTTCATTCCATCAAACAAGTGTCTTGTGTAGTTATTTATTGTGGTAAGATAACTTTTGTTAGGTGTAAGAATATTAAAAGAGAAACATATCAATCGCTAAGCGGATTAGGGTTAATTTGTCTGCTGTTGGAATAATTTGCAAAATCATCAAACTCTCTGTGTGCATATCCCATCTGATAAACTTCACCTACCTCTGTTGTTTAAGCTGTTGCGTGATGATATCAAAGCAGCACCTTGGACATAATGTATGTCGACTATAATCAATAAAATACTGATCATTTTAGCACAATTCTCCTGGTACATTTATTAGAACTTAAGTTTTGCAGGAGGTGGTAACATGTGGCTGAGATAGATACTCCATCATAAATGTTTTGCTAACACTGTTGACCTGATAATAATCCTCGAGCTATAAGGAAGTGGAAAGAAAAAAAATTGTTGGTCAGGATAGTTTGTGTAGCACACTTGTAAATATAGTTTCGCAGTTTCCTGGTACAATTCATATACAGTGGTTTACTTTGAATGTACTTCATCCACTGATGATTCCAGCACAAGTGTTAGAGATGTTTAGATTGTATTGAAGTTGCATTGGTACACCATACTTGCCTACTCTCCCGGAATTCCCTGGAGGCTCCCGAATTTGGGGGAGTCCTCACGGCCTCCCGGAAGAGCAGGCAAAGCTCCCGCATTTGCAGAAATTCACGGCATTGAATGGAGGGGGCGGCGCTTAATAATTGCGCCAATAAGCTCTGCCCCCTCCATTCAATGCCATGATCTTCGGGGCGGGACTATTGGTACGCAACAATGTCACCACGCCTTCCTCCTGCCCCATATCACATATGTCTTTTTTCTGTACTTATATGTTTGAGCTGTTTTATGAATTTTTGGTGATCACTGAATAACATATCATTCAAGTATTTATTCTTCTCCAGGGGGCAGAAACTATATTATGTTTTAAGTAATCTGTATTGATGATGTGCAGTAGAATATACAGTCATGGCCAAAAGTTTTGAGAACGACACTCATGGTGGCTTTCAAAAAGTTTGCTGCTTCAGTGTTTTTAGACATTTTGTCAGATGTTGCTATGGTATACTGAAGTAAAATTACAAGCATTTCATAAGTGTCAAAGGCTTTTATTGACAATTACATTAAGTTTATGCAAAGAGTCAATATTTGCAGTGTTGACACTTCTTTTTGAAGACCTCTGCAATTTGCCCTGGCATGCTTGCAATCAACTTTTGTCCCACATGACTAATGACTGATAGCTGCCCATTCTTGCCTAATCAATGCTTGAATTTGTGGAATCAGAAGTTTTCTCCAGACTATAGTTTTGAAGACTTTTGTACCAATAATGGTACATAAGAGAATTATGGATGAATCTGGCTAGTGAAACAGAGAGTAATCCCTGCACTTGTACACAGACACACTGGGCCTGATTCATTAAGGAAAGTAAGGCAAAAAAATAAGTAGATTTTCTCCTGACAAAACCATCTTACAATGTAAAAGGTGAAATTAATTTATTGTTTTGCACATAAGGAAAATAGTGGCTGCTTTTTCATGTAGCACACAAATACTTGATAGCTTTATTTTTACATTACAATTTAAAGTTGATCTAGGACACGCCCTTCCCCAACTATAACTCTGTCCCAAAATTTAAATTTAGCTCCCCCTCCAATGCAACATGGTTTTGTCAAGGTGCAAAGTAACTCTTTTTTTTCCCCTTTTCTTTCCTTAGGGAATAAGGCCCACTATGCCTATTGGAAATAACAACACTTTTATTGGAACCAATGAACTGCAACCAACCTCTCCCTACATTCTGTTTAAAAATATTCAAATTACATTGTTATGATGGCATTTATAGTGCATAGTATTTAAAATATCTGGGAAAGAAAGTTGGGATTTATATTTTAACACAATGCATGCATAAGACAAAATATGAAATATAATAAATAGTTGTAGTACTGTGACTTGCATTATAAGAAAAGATGAGGATGTGTACAGTCTTTTTATAGTGAGATAGACATAGCTGGCTATGGGGCCAATTTATTAATTAACGGGGTTTTGCAACAATGACAAATGATTTTTGGTAAGCATTTATTACAAAATCATCCCGGAACATTGCATCCGATAGTCTGGCCTTGTGCCTTTTATATGATCAAAGAAATTCTCTATAGTTCTAATACACTTATAATTTACTGTACTAGGTAAACTTGCACATATATAAGCTATTGATAGTTTTTGGCACACACAAAAAGAGTTTCATTATTCATTCATTTTCACTCACAAAAAAACACTTCAATTTTGAAACAGCTCTGAGCTTGCTGAGACTGAGTTTTATCCATACTTGCCAACTCTCCTGGAATGACCGGGAGACTCCCAAAATTCGGGTAGATCTCCCTGACTCACAGAAGATCAGCAAATAGACTCTTGCTGTGAAAATGACGCGATTCTCTGTGAATCGCGTCATTTTGGCCCCGCCCCCGCGACAAAAATGGCATTTTGTTGCAGGGGCAGGGCTAAAATGACGCGATTCACCGCCCTCCACCCACGTCCCCCTGCCTGGGATCTCCCGGAAACAACTTTGAAAAGGTTGCTAAGTATGGTTTTATCACATGCTGGCAAACTTTGTACCTTACAGTTGCAACTAGATGATGAATATCATTTATGTTAGGGATGTTCAGTGCCCCCCAGTGTTTTTGGTTTTTGATCTGTATTAACTTCGTGATTTGGTTTTGGCAAAACTGCCCTCACATGTTTTGGTTTTGGATCTGTATTTTTTTGCAAAAATTGCTAAAAAATGCTATAATCACATAATTGGGCTCTTTTTTGTCCCTAAATGATTATTTACCTCAATAACATTAATTTCCAGTCATTTCCAGCCAATTTTGACCATCTGACAGGTCACAATATTATTTTCATCAAGTTTAGGCCAAAGACTGTAGCAAGCTTGCTGGTTAATAAGTGACAGAACAACGGCACAAACACACGGCAGTTTATAGCACATCTAGGAAACATTGCCACACAGCAGTGGCAGAAAAGAAGAGTGGTGCAAGATGGAGTGGTCCAGGGCACACCCACCCTTTTGTTGGATTGCAATACTATAATTGATGGGCAGCAGACTAGACAAGGTCATAAAGTCGACAGTATAATGACATTGACAGTATTATTTGGACAACAATTGAAATGTAGACAATGTTTATTAGGTTGACAATTCAAATGTAGACAGTTTTATCCCTAAATCTAACCCTATCCCTATCCCTAGACCTATCCTTAACCATATCCTAGCCCTATAATAATACAGTTCACATTTGAATAGTCTACCTAATCATACTGTCCACCATGTGAATTGGCGACGTAATAATACTGTTAATACTGTGAGCAATAGCACTGGAGACTGGAGAGTGACAAGAACACTGCTACCCCTTCTGTTTCTGTGTGAGCAATGGCACAGAGCAATGGCACTGGAGACTGGACAGTGATAAGAACACTGCTATCTCTGTTTCTGTGTGAGCAATAGCACTGGAGACTGGAGAGTGACAAGAACACTGCTACACCTTCTGTTCTGTGAGAGCAATGGCAATAAGTAATGTCACTGGAGAGTGACAAGAACACTGCTACCCCTCCTGTTTCTGTGTGAGCAATGGCGATGAGCAATGACACTGGAGACTGACAAGAACGCTGCTACCTCTCCTGTGTATGTTTGAGCACCAGCACCGGATCTCCGGTGGAGGGAGGTACTTATATATGTGTATATATATATATATATATATATATATATATATATATATTGTGACAGAGTCACTGGAAGGAGGCTAGATACAGGGGTATGTGTCCCAGGCTTCCAGCATTTCCAGGGGTACGAAAAGATGTCTTTGATTGGTGGTCATCCTGCCCTGAGTGTCAATGCCATGTTTCCAGGCCTCAGTGTAAAAGTCTGATGGCAACTACCCCAGTTTCCCCACTAACCGGTGTTCCTTTGGGTTGGAAAAGATCTGTAACCAATACCCTTGCACTCAGTTTGCAGCATAAAGCTAAAACGTTTATGGAAAAAATTAGAGGAGCATTTAGGGTTACAAGTGTTCCACCCATAGGTTTAAAACAAAGGGGGGGATATGTGACAGAATCACTGTAAGGAGGCTAGATACAGGGGTATGTATCCCAGGCTTCCAGCATTGTATACATAAGGCCCAGTCCGGGTCTTCTGATCTATCAGTCTCTAACAGACTGATCAAGGGATGCACCTGTGAGGTGCCTGTGATCAGGGCCGCCATCAGGGGGGTACAGGGAGTACAGCTGTATGGAGCCCAGCAGCAGAGTGGAGCACCACAAGCCCAGGGCCCAAATACATTAATTAGGGGTGGGGGACTCCACAGTGAATTAAGGGAGATAGCAGCTATGCCTGAGATGTGAGAGTTGGTTTGGGGAGAGACCTTTGTGTGTAATTAAGAATGCAGCAATGGCCCCCCTTGTAGGCATCATGTCTGCCTCCGCTCCCAAGATTTTTGGGCCCCACAGTTGCCGCTATTTGCCCCAGTCGCAGCCCCCAGGTGCCCGGCACCCGGACAGAGAATAATTAATAACATCATAGCGCTGTCAATAAAAAGGAGCCGGAATGAGACACAAGAAGACACAGAGAAGTGAGTAAACTAATACAGGGGTTAGATGGAACCAGGGATGGGGGGGGGGGGGTGACTGTAGAGAATGGGGGAAAGGCAAATGTAGGGTAGAGAATAATTTAAAAATGATGATGGGGTGAGAAAAGGAAGGAGGGGGGCCCTGCCTATTATATTTGTACTGGGCCCTGCAATTTCTGGTGGCAGCACTGCCTGTGATAAGGCAGCTGGGATATGCAGCCAGTGTCTCAGACCTTGGAGGAGGTGAGTTGCCTTCTGAGACACTCTGCTGCAGTGAGCAACAATATACATATGGTTGTGTGTGTGTGTGTGTGTGGGACATAAGGTCCTACACATGAGAGCGGGCTTTGTTTATATTTTGTTTGTTTATAAACTGGTTGTGGCTGTTATCCTGAAACTTCTGGACTCGAGTGTCTTACTGCTGCTGTTCACCCAGGAGATGGTACCTGTTCCCCTGATTATGCTACATATGGTGGAGAATTGGCTTGCAAAGATCTGCACAGATCAAGAATAGCAGCAGTCCTGGAGATACTTACAGAAACCAGCTCTGTGTGTGTGCTTGGAAAGTTTAAAAGGGACAGATACCATTGGAATACGTGCATGTCTTGTCATGTGGATAAAAGCAGCTAAAAATTGGAATGTTTATGCACAGCAACAGTGGGATCCAGAGAACCATGTGGATGTGAGTAATAAATCCTACTGTGAAATACTGTTTAAACAGATTTGCTGCATATATGATGATTTGAGAGGAGTTAAATGTTGTCAGTGAAAACTGGCTATTTGTGTTGGAAAAACAGAAGTGTAAGGCAAAGAAATCAAGTGTTTCATGGACTGAGTCTGTTAATTGCTCTAAAGCAGAGTCAATGAAAATTTGTTTGTGAAGCCATTCTTCATGTTTACAAAGATGGAATTAGTGCAACCATTGCATTGCAGTTGATATGGTTTATTTCAATATCCAAGGGGCTTCCACAAAGAGCAGCAAAATATCTTAGAAAAATTGGTACAATATTGGCACAGATGTGTCTCTGCAATTCAAAGATTGAGTTTTGTTAATTGATGGAAAGCAGGTGTGTTCATTAAGACTGGGAAGAAAACCCAAGTATGTTGCTGAAGTTATGTCTGCAAAGCACAAGTTGGGTGTGGCATGGTTCCGTGCATAAACAAAGAGCAAGAGACTTTAAAGTGACAAATTTATTGAGAATCTTTGTAAGTATAAAGTGAATATTTTCTGTGTTGAAACAACTGAAGTGTGCAAATGTGTTTGCAAAACCGTTGAGCAGAAGTTAAAGGAGGAAAAAAAATAACTTGCTCTCCAAAGAAAAACTTTGTGATATACGCTGGGTGTTGTAGTGCCACACATCTTAAGTCAAATGAGGTGCTCCTTCTATAAAGAAAGTGCTATATTCATATAAAGATAAAATTGGCTGCTTCTCAGGCTACAATGGGCAAGAAAAAGCTGAAGCCAACTGTCTCAAGCCAAAAAGAGTGCATACAGGTGTGTCAAAGTGTTGATATAGAGAGACAAAAATCAGAACTTGGAGCACATTTGTGTAGCGGTAGATTATGACCCTCATCATTGTGCTAGGTTAAAAGAGGAGGATGTTTCTGATAAAGACTTTCTACAAACTGTTGCGGCCCAGCAGACAGCCGTTAAGCAACCGCTGTTACAAGATGCTGCAGCTATGTCTAATAAACGGCTAGATGCACCTTTGTATGGACTCTGGGAAATGGCTGTGATGCAGTGCACTAAATAGGAGGACATGCTTAAAGACTTTCTACAAGCTGCTATGGTCTACCAATCCGCTATAGCCCAGCAAGCCGCCATGAATCAACAACAGGCAGCCATCGGGCAACAACAGTTAGACTTAGAGGAGTCCTGGAGGCAACTACAGGAGTCCCAGCTACAATACCTTGAAGCCCTCCGTAAAAGCGTGAAATCTACTAAAGCGAAAGAAGAGTCTCAGGAACAAGCCATAGAAATGCTGAAACAAGACCAGCAGCATATGGAGCAAATGGGAAGAGAAATAAATGAGCTACAAGATAATCTGAAAACAGAACGAGGAAAAGCTCTGGTAACTGCAGACAGGGAGAAGAAAAGGTCAGATGCAAAAGTGGGACACACTTAAGGAGTTTGATGAAATGAAAGTAAAGAGCAGTACTCTTACTCAGGAAAAGGAGAAGCTGCAGGCAGAGAAAGTCCAGCTGCAGCGACAGATTGAGGAGTTAAAGAGACAGATGAGAAGTAGTCATGTCCCAGCACAGCTGCACGCAGAAACCAAGAGAGCCTGCGAGACCATTGCTCAACTATGCCAAAGATTAGCAGAATTAGAGCAGAATCACAGGAAAGCTGAGCTGGAGCAGG
Organism: Mixophyes fleayi; assembly: GCF_038048845.1. Lineage (NCBI taxonomy): Eukaryota > Metazoa > Chordata > Amphibia > Anura > Limnodynastidae > Mixophyes > Mixophyes fleayi. The sequence goes on along the minus strand of NC_134404.1, from coordinate 229,870,566 downwards.
ACAAGTTACCGATGGAGAAGAAGAGACTAAAGGAGGGTATGATGCTTCTCCAATCATCCTCCACTCCTTGCCAGGAGCATGGAAAAGATATGAAAGATATGCAGTTAAGGATCATACAACTGGAGAAGCAGTTGGAAGATGTGTCACAAAAATGTGAAGAGGAGGCAAACAGATTAAGCTCTCTCCTCTCAGAAAATGCCAGTCCGCGGGAAAACCACATACCGCTGACAACACCCCTGCAAGCCTCTGCCACACTGACCACAGAGTTGGGGAAAACTAAAGCTGAGCTAGCCGTGATCAGGAAGCAACTGAAGAGTGAGACAAAAGACCTGACTGAGATACAGACAGAGCTGCAGAGAGAGGTTACTAGGCAAGCAGCCCTGCAAGCTCAGTTGGACAGGGAGATGGCCATAAAATCAGAATTGCAGAGGCAGCGAAGAGTGGGGTTGGAAAAGAGGTAGGCTTTCAAGAAAGGCTAAAAAGCGAGGCTGCAGTAAATCCAGAGTTGCAGTATCAAATAACTAAAGAAGCTATCATACGTGTAGAATTGCAATCACAGTTGCAGAAATGCGAAGAACAGATGAAGGAAGAGTATATAAAGGCACATGTCAATTATCAGTGTGAAAAAGTGAACGGTAAAATACCGCATCTTCAAGCTAAGATAAAAAAGCTTGAAGCAAATATGTTACTGTTGCAAGAATCTATACTCCAAACTCGGCAAGAAACGAGATACGTTGCTGGCGGAAAAGAAATTTCGTGAGGAAGGTATAAAAAGTGGGAAGACCCAAATACAGCAGCTCACTGCAGAGAATGGAAAGTTAAAAACTGATATTGCAAAGGTAATTGTAGCTCAGAATACAAATAAAGGTCAATGTCAGAGTACAAAAGAAGAAACAGTAAAACTGAGGAAAGAGAAGGAAAATCCACAGATATACAAGAGAAAATTAAGATCATATCCCAGGTTGAAAATATTGGAAAGCAATATATGTCTCATTATGAAGAATTAAAGATTCAGCATGATAAGCTGGCTTCCGAAACCCTCCTATCTCAGACAGCACCATCAGAAGAGCGAGTTTCTCAAACTGAAATACAAGAGGTAAGAGAGTCCCATGGCCTGGCTGAAATATAGATATCTACACTGGCAGACCAACAAGAGTCAATAAGTGGAAAAGGAAATGAAGATTAAGGTCAACAGGAGCAAACCCCAAAAATTCTAGCAAAGATTTCCACAGTTCAAAAAGAACTACAGTACGCTACTAAAGCTATTCCAGACAATGTCAGCAGAATACAAACTGTTAAGGATAACTGGGAGAGGTTTGCCTATGGCTTTGGGACACCTTTCGCTTCGGTTTCAGGAAAAGTAAAACAGCTAAGGGTTCCAGGATTGTCCAAGATTTCACCTGAGCCTCAACAAGGACAAGCACTCAGGAAATTAATAATATGCTTCAAAAGGTACCGCAGACTGCGATTACTACCGACTTGCCTCGGCAACAGTTAAAGGAGTTGCAAACTCAGCCATGTTAGGAAGCTGAGTTCCTGTCCTCGTGTATGGCTCCATTGAAAGTGGTACAGACCAAGTATGTAGCAACAAAAAAAAGGAAGAATACACCCCGCCAGCCTCTAGTTTGGAAACGGCGATCTCAAGTGGATTCTGGTAAGACTGTTCCAGGGGAAAAGGGTGCTGGGCAGTGGAATGAACTGAAATGTAGAGAGACTGTAGGCTCAGAACCTAGAGATTGGCCAGTTATGCCAAGAAGGTTCCGGCATCATAAGAGATATACAGAAATCTAGATAAAATGTTAAAGCAGTTCTTCTGTCCAGGGCACAGATGTCTTTGATTGGTGGTCATCCTGCCCTGAGTGTCAATGCCATGTTTCCAGGCCTCAGTGTAAAAGTCCGATAGCAACTACCCCAGTTTCCCTACCAACTGGTGTTCCTTTGGGTTGGAAAAGATCTGTAACCAATACCTTTCCACTCAGTTTGCAGCATAAAGCTAAAACGTTAATGGAAAAAATTAGAGGAGCATTTAGGGTTACAAGTGTTCCACCCATAAGTTGAAACAAAGCAGTGGGATATGTGAGAGTCACTAAAAGGAGGCTAGATACAGGGGTATGTGTCCCAGGCTTCCAGTATTGTATACATAAGGCCCAGTCCAGTCTGATCTATCAGTCTCTAACAGACTGATCAAGGGATGCACCTGTGAGGTGCCGGTGATAAAACAGCTGGGATATGCAGCCAGTGTCTCAGACCTGGGAGGAGGTGAGTTGCCTCCTGAGACACTCTGCTGCAGTGAGCAACAATATACATATGGTTTGGTGTGTGTGTGAGACCATACTTGCCAACTCTACCGGAATGTCTGGGAGACTCTTGCATTTTGCGAGAGTCTCACAGACTCCCAGGAGAGTGTGGCAATCTCCCGCATCTGGAGAATTCTGCCCACTTCCTAGTGAACTGGGCAGAATTAGGTCCCGAACACCGTGATTCCCGGTGAATCGCGGCATTTGGCCCCGCCCCTGCTGCCATTACATCATGGAGACGGGTCCAAAATTACGTACATTTTGGAGCCCCCCCCCCCCGTCACGCCCACCTTCTCCGCAGGCTCCCGGAATTGAACATCATAAAGTTGGTAAGTATGTGTGAGACATTAGGTCCTACACATGAGAGAGGGCCTCCATAAATGTATTAGTTAGTAGCCAGACAGCTAGGATTTTGTTTTGTTTATAAGCTAGTGAATAAACTGGCTGTGGCTGTTATCCTGAAACTTCTGGACTCAAGTGTCTTACTGCTGCTGTTCACCCAGGAGATGGTACCTGTTCCCCTGATTATGCTATAATATATATATATATATATATATATAATGTTTTATGATCCTCATCTATTTATGTAGTGACTCTAATTCCGCAGTGCCTTAGTCCCTGTATGTTAATGTTCCACCTCACCACCTTTGATGCTTTTCATCCATCCCATTTTCTCAGAAAGTGGAGGTGCATGCCCCAAAATCTCATTTAAAACCTGTCTTTCCTCCTCATTGGATAACCTCAACTCTGGGTCCAATTTTTGTCCTCTCCTCCAAATCAATGAATATAACATTTCTATCAACTTTAAAGATAACATAACACTGTAGTAATACGTTACACCTAGTACAATGTAACCCTATTTGTCAAACCAACATGTAAAACATAAACACAGTTCAGAGATGCAAAGCTCCATTCTTTTCAAGAAATGAGGGTAGGACTTCATAACCTTAAATTATTAAGATAAATATACCTCAGTCATTCTCACCCCCCTAAAGCCATAAGGACTCACCCTGTAGAATAATTAAAAAACCTCTCCATTACATCCTTACCTGTATGATTTGGACCAACGCCATAATTTTTTACTGCTTCCTAGTAATGCGTTTCTAGCATTCAAATGCTGCAGCCCTTTCATATCTAGACTTCACATACAAGGGAAATACGTGTCTCTACAACATGACTATCCCCCATGTTTCAGATGCATGCTGGTCTGAATATTTAAATCTATTTCTTACCCAGTTATATCCAATTCAAAGAAACCTAGGGGTATATTTACTAAACTGCGGGTTTCAAAAAGTGGAGATGTTGCTTATAGCAACCAATCAGATTCTAGCTGTCATTTTGTAGAATGTACTAAATAAATGACAGACAGAATCTGATTGGTTGCTATAGGCAACATCTCCACTTTTTCAAACCTGCAGTTTAGTAAATCTAGCCCCTAGTCTGCATCTGATCTAATACTGAAATACACTTTCTGAAGATAAACAAACTGGAACTACTTGCAATGAACCGCTACTCTGGAATCCAAAAATAACACTAGTTCTATAGGATCAAAAAAATAATAATAATTGAACTAAAATCCAATTTATTATCCATAAAATTAATGGTCTTAAAGTTACAGATCATAATGGTATTCTACAGCAGCTAACATGGAATCTTTAAATTATGGGGAAAAAAATAATAATTGATCAAATAATAAGCAAATACATAACAAATCTCTAACTTAAAAGTCTCATAAGACTTAATATAGTAAACCTACAGTCATGGCCAAAAGTTTTGAGAATAACACAAGTATTGGTTTTCAGAAACTTTGCTTCATCAGGAGGGCATTGAATTGTCAGCAAGTGTTTTTTGAGCATGTAAAGTCATTTTAACGCTGTTTTTTATAATTTTTGAGCGGGTTAATTTTAACCGCATTACAAATCCATTTTTAGCGCTACGTTCTTTTCATGAAACGGTCCTCTTGCGCTACAGTGGAAGGTCTAATGTAAGTATAGGGTGTGCGAGAGGCAGCTGCGTTAAAAGCTATTCAATTGTTTTTTAAGGCGGTGGGTAAAAAACAGGAAAATATGCTGTTTTATCTCGCACCTCCTTGGGGTGTGTTAAAAATAAAAAACCTCTGAAAAGTATTTTAAATCATGATATAATATGGAAAAAAGTTAAACTTATGTTTATCACTAATGCTTAACTTGTGTAAGTTGATCTTCTTGTGAAAAAATAATGAAATAAAAAACCCATAAAAAAATAAATAAATAAAATCACTAGCTAATTATATTTATGTATGTATTTGGCACAAATATGAATGTAGTAATGTGTTTTGACATGGTATAGATGATTGTATGGTAAAAAATAGTTCAATTAAAAAATATGCTAAAAAAAGTTCTGTAATGTAGATATTATCAATGTGTAATGCAATCTAATGTATGGAAATGTATGCAAAACCTTTTTTTTGTGTTATACATGACCGCGTTAAAACTCCCCTTCACTCCCCTAAAAAATTGCAAAAACATCATTTTTAACAGATTTTTTTTTTTTTTACTCGGCGGGGGAAAAAAATTCCTAACAATTGAATACCTCCCTCAATGTTTTTAGACCTTTTTGTCAGATGTTTCTATGGTACACTGAAGTAAAATTACATGCATTTCATAAATGTCAAAGGATTTTATTGAAAATTACATTAAGTTTATGCAAAGACTCAATATTTATAGTGTTGACCCTTCTTTCTGAAGACCTCTGCAATTCGCCCTGGCATGCTGTCAATCAACTTATGGGCCATATACTGACTAATGGCCGCCCATGTTTGTCCACTTGCCAGTTGAGGATTGACCACAAGTTTTAAATAGGATTAAGGTCTGGGGAGTTTTCTGGCCATGGACCCAAAATTTCGATGTTTTGATCCCAGAGCTACTCAGTTATCACTTTTGTCTTATGGCAAGGTGCTCCATCATGTTGGAAAAGGTATTGTTCGTAACCAAACTGTTCTTGGATGGTTGGGAGAAGTTGCTCTTGGAGGATGTTTTGGTACCATTCTTTATTCATGGCTGTGTTCTTAGGCAAAATTGTGAATGAGCCCACTCCCTTGGCTGAGAAGCAGCCCTACATATGAATGGTCTCAGGATGCTTTACTATTGGCAAGACACAGGACTGATGGTAGTGCTCACCTTTCCTTCTCCAGACAAGTGTTTTTCCAGATGTCACACATAATCTGATAGGGGATTCATCAAAGAAAATTACTTTACCCCAGTCCTCAGCAGTCCAATCTTTGTGCCTTTTGCAGAATATCAGTCTGTCCCTGATGTTTTTCCTGGAAAGAATTGGCTTCTTTGTTGCCTCCTTGACACCAGGCCATCCTCTTAAAACCTTCACCTAACTGTGCATGCAGATGCACTCACACCTGCCTGCTGCCATTCTTGAGCAAGCTCTGCACTGGTGGTGCCCCGATCCCACAGCTGTATCTACTTTAGGAGGTATTGTGGCGCTTCCTGGACATTTTTGGGCGCCCTGAAGCCTTCTTCACAACTATTGAACCTCTCTCCTTGAAGTTCTTGATGATCCGATAAATGGTTGATTTAGGTGCAATCTTACTAGCAGCAATTCTCTTTTTGTGCAAAACAATGATGACTGCAGTGTTTCCTTGCAGTTAACCATGGTTAACAGAGAAAGAACAATGATTTCAAGCACCACCCTCCTTTTTAAGCTTCCAGTCTGGTATTCTAACTCAATCAGCATGAAATAGTGATCTTCAGCCTTTTCCTCATTAACACTCTCACCTGTCTTAACGATAAAATTACTGACCTGATGTCAGCTGGTCCTTTTGTGGCAGGGCTGAAATGCAGTGGAAATGTTGCTTTTGGGATAAAGTTCATTGTCATGACAAATAGGGACTTTGAAATTAATTTCAATTCATCTGATCACTCTTCATGACATTCTGGAGTATTTGCAATTTGCCATCATAAAAACTGAGGAAGCAGACTTTATGAAAAATAATATTTGTGTCATTCTCAAAACATTTGGCCTTGACTGTATATATTATAAGAAAGCCCCTATATCTATATTTACCCAATCCTCAAGGAAGGGCAATATGAAGACTTCAATGTAGTTGCGACTTCTCACACTGAGTACCCTTCTCCTTATTTTCCCATTCAGCTGGGTTTAGCAGCACATTCTTGCAAATGTTCCCTCAGCCCTGCTCACTGCTCCTCTGTGGGGTGACTATTCAATTGTTTGAGCTCTGACACTCACTAGTGTTTTCTTAGACCTACTGACCCCTACTTTGTGGTGGTAACATCACTCCCATGTTTGGGCTCTGACACTTACTTGTTAGAATACACTTCAATGTATGCTGCATAGCTGCTTCAAGCGGGATATCTATGGGTTCATTTACTCAGATGTTGTGCATTTCAGTCAAACCATTATATTCTGAGTTATTGTGGTACATTCCCTCTGACTGAGCTCTCCCTTCTGTCATACAACCACACTCTAAGGTAATTTCTTCCTCAAATCTCTCCCATTTCACTCATATTCTCTGTGTCAATATATACTGTGCCTTCATGAGAGCAGGTCATGGACCTTCTTCCCAGACTTCCACACATTCAGTAAATGGTCAGGGTGAAAACCAATGTCAGAGAGGGCATTACATAAAAAGGAGAGTATGTCAAGAAATATAGTTAGACACTGCAAGCAAAGCAAAATTAGAAAAATATATTTAAAGTCAACTGTTGTAATGTTTACTACTATCTTTCATAAGAGAGAATGTTTAACAACATGCATTGCGTTTGTTAACTCAGAAATCCAGCATGGGGGCACAGTGATTAGCATTACTGCCTTACAGAGCTGGGGTTATGAGTTCAATTCTGAACAGAGTCCTACATGTGTGGAATTTGCATGTTCTCTCCATGTTTGTGTGGGTTTACAAAACATATCAGTAAGCTAAGTGGCTTCTGCCAAAATGGACCATAGTCTATTTATATGTGGGGGGGATATAGATTGTAAGCTCTAAGTGGGGCAAGTACAGATGTTAATGACTACATATCCTCTGTACAGCGCTGTATATGATTGGTGTTTATAAATAAACAAAAATATTGACAGAAATGTTAAGTGGAGTGAGCTATGTCTTTAAACATAGTGGTACGAGTTGTTTAATTTTAAATTTAGTGGAAAAGATTTAATTTATGCAGTAAAAAATGGACAGAGGTTCAATTGAGTCTACTTAGTAGAGGTCTAAACTTTCATCCTACCTCTGAGCCGAATTGTTTACTGAACTCAATAGATTCATCAGTTTACTCTGTAGGAAAAAATAGTTTGCTGCAATATCTTTAAGAAAATGTGATGGAGATTTACAGACTATTATTTTGGACAGTAATTTAGCTGTGGAATGACAACAATGTAGGGCAATCTAGTAAAATACCACTATTTCATATCAATAATAGATCTTCAACTAGAAGAAGTACATTTAAAACAAAATCATTTTTTCCTAGCCCTATGAACAATCCACAAATAGAGTGTTTTTATAGAACTACACCAGATCAGTTTAAAGAACTTTGTTCCAAATCAACAAATAAAAAGTACTCTAATTTATTTAATTTGGAAATATTAGCACTTAAAGAACTTAGAAGAGATATATCAATAATTATAAAGAGTGCCCATAAAGGAGGAGAGGTAGTCGTTCAAGATATTTTAGACTCTAAATGGAAAGTATTTAGACAGTTTAATAATGTTATGCTTTATAAAAAACTGCAAAGTAATCCCACTGAAATATTTAAGTCTGATCATAAAATCATGTTAGATGGGGCCATGGCTTATGGGGTTATATCTAAAGATGAAAGATAATTTTTATTTGTTCCCTTTCCTATCACTCCTATTTATTATCATTTGCCAAAGATACATAAACAGATGTTATCACCTCCTGGGTCTGGAATAGGTTCCCTCACTTCATATTTGTCCAGTTATGTTGGTTTATTTTTACAACCTCTGGTGGTATCTCTGTGATCCTACATTCGTGATTCAACACACCTATTGAATCTATTGTGTTCCATAGAGTGGAATGACTCAAATGCTTTTCTTACCATAGATGTTGAGTCTCTATACACGAATATTCCACACAAAAAAGGTGTGGTTGTTATTTCCAAAATGTTATAATATAATGGATGGATCTTAGAGAGACACCAGAGGTTCATCACAGATGCTAAAACATTTATTTTGATGCACAATTATTTTTTATTTGATCACCATCACTATTTACAGGTAATGGGGACGACTATGGGGACACACTTTGCTCTCAGCTATTGCTACCTATACGTGGGTGACTATGAGTCTACCCACATGTGAGACGGCAATTTCGGAGCAGATCTTGTCCTCGATGACAAATTGATGATCTAGGGTCTGATTCATTAAGGATCTTAAATGAAGAGGTATCTTATTTCAGTCTCCTGGACAAAACCATGTTACAATGCAATGGGTGCAAATCATTTTTCTGTTTTGCACACAAGTTAAATACTGACTGTTTTTTCATTTAGCACACAAATATCAACTTTAAATTTCAGTGTACAAATAAGCTATCAAGTATTTGTGTGCTACATGAAAAAATTGTCAGTATTTAACTTATGTGTAAAACAGAAAACTAGTTTGCACCCCTTGCAGTATATTATTATTATTATTATTATTATTTATTTGTTAGGCGCCACAAGGTTTCCGCAGCGCCGTACATAATACAAACAGGAGACCATACAGGGTGACATAGTACAGAGCAATAAACACAAAGTACCAATACTTCAGAACTCCGGGCAGACATATGAGCGAAGATGGAGTAGAAGAACAGGTATGGAGACAGGAGGGGGGACATGATTTTGTCCAAGAGACTGAAATAAGATACCTCTTCATATAAGATCCTTAATAAATCAGGCCACTAATTATTTGGAGGGGTGGCAAATCACGGACACTGGAATTTGTTAATTATCTTAACAGTAATAAATATAATTTAAACTTTTCACACAGATATCACAAAACCACCATTGATTTTTTGGATCAATCCCTGTTAGCCACTGGATCTATTATTACTCCCTCGACATATCATAAACAAGTAGAATCGCATAACTATCTTCATTTTAAGAGTGCTCATTTTTAAAGTGTAAACTTAACATACCCAAGGAAAAATTGTTGCAACTATGTGGATAAATACTACTACTACTAAGATAAATTTACATTTAATATACAAGCAGAGAAGATGATTAATAATTTCCTTGATCGAGACTATCCATATGGATTAGTCAAGAAAGCATTTGAAGAGGTGAATCTAATGAATAGAGATGACCTCCTATCCAATAAGAAGCTTAAAAAGCAGTTGTTGGAACATAAGGAGTGATTCTCTTATGATAAAGATGCTGGTATTGATTTACAATGGGCATTTGTCTGTAAATATAATAAATTATCAATAGAGATAGACAAAAGGGGTGGGTTGCGCTTCCTCTAAGTGTGTAAAGCAGCCAATGATGAACCTGAGAGTGTAAAAGAGGGAATCCCTACCCTCCCTAATGGGGACTGGATAAATGTATATATCAGGTTCTGGGTGCTAAAGGGTATGAAATATATAGCAGGGTAAAATGCTTAAAGTATTTATTGCAAAACAATCTATATAGAACACATTCCGGCCGGAAATGGGTGGACATGCATTAATACTAAAAACAAACAATGTACATAGAGATCAGGAGATGAGTAAATGACACAGTCCTGACACATCAGTTGGGCCCGCTGGATCTGCTATCAAGCCCGTACACGATGTGGCAATAGAGTATCAAAAGTAATGTCCAATGGTCCAATGTAATAGCCAATGTCCCAAATGTCTAAAAACGATCCAGAGTGACTTACGTGGCTCCATTCAGCAATGAAAGTAGTTACATATCCCTCCCCCTAGCGTCTCCAAGTAGGGGGACGCGGACTTCGCGAAGAGCGCATACTTTCGTGACAATGCATCTGCATTTTTTGTGCAGAATCCCAGGTCTATGTTCTACTAAGAACTTGAAAGGTTGCAGTGCCAAGAACCAGCGGGTTACTTTGGCATTTACCTCCCGGTTGTTCTGCATCCATCTCAATGGTGCATGGTCTGTTATTAAGGTGAACTCTCTGCCTAGGCGATAATAGCGCAGAGCTTCTGTATCCCATTTTATGGCGAGACATTTTTTCTCCACAGTAGCATATTTTTGTTCCCTTGGAAGCAACTTACGACTTAGGTACAGGACAGGATTTTCTACTCCATTCTTCTCCTGTGACAAGACTGCACCTAAGCCAACACCAGAAGCATCAGTTTGGAGGAAGAACCTCTGGGTAAAATCCGGTGCTTGTAGAACTGGGGAGGAACAAAGAGCTAACTGAAGATCAGACCAGGCGGTTTCTGAAGAATCAGACTAGGTTAATCTACCTGGAAACCTTTTTTTAACATGTCCGTAAGTGAAGCAGCTCTAGTGGCGAAGTGGCTTAACTGCGACTTTTTTTCTGGTCTTGCCCAATTTTTGACTGCCTCCACTTTGTCTAGCTAGGGTTTTACACGCCCTCGACCAACAACGTACCCCAAATATTTGGCTTCTCTCATGGCTATGGCACATTTCTCTGGGTTAGCTGTTAACCCTGCTGACTTTAATGAAGCTAAGACCGCCTCAACTTTGGATAAATGTGATCCCTAGTCTGGGGTATAAATCACTATATCGTCCAGGTAAGCGGCTGCATAAGCTGTGTGAGGTCGTAGCAATTTATTCATGGCCCGTGGAAGGTGCCCCATGCAACCCAAAGGGTAGGACTTTATATTGATAGAGACCAGCAGGGGTGGAAAATGCAGTCTTTGGCTTGGCCGTGGAAGTCAGGGGAACTTACCAATAACCCGTTGTTAGATCAAGGGTTGTTAAATAATTGCTACCAGCAAGATTTTCCACTAGTTCATCCACACGTGGCATCAGATAGGCATCAAACTGCGACATACTGTTTAGGCGCCTAAAGTCCTTGCAGAACCTAATTGTCCCATTGGGTTTCGGGACAAGCACAATGGGACTATACCACTCACTAGTGGACTCTTCAATCACATCTAGATGGAGCATCTTCTCGACCTCCTTTCTCACGTCCACCCGTCTGGCTTCTGGAATATGATACGGCTTCTGCGCAGTGACAATGTCGTGTTCGATTAAGGTAGTGCGCTCAGGAATGGAAGAGAAGACATCCCTGTTCCGGCGAATCATTTCTTCAGTCTGTTGTCTCTGCTGAATGGACAAAGCTGCCTCTATGGGCACTTCAGACTTTTCAATGGCAGTACTCACTACCTGAGGAAAGATTTCCTCATCATGCCAAGGTTTAAGGAGGTTAACATGATATATTTGCTCCTCCCTTCTCCTAGCTAACCTGGCGGACTCTGTAATTGACAGAACCGACAGCCTCTAGAACTTCATATGGACCCTGCCAATGGACGAAAAGTTTGCTTTCCTGGGTGGGAAAGAGGCTATTTTGTCACCACCGCCGCCTCTCTGCTCCGTCTCCTCCCCTCCACTTACTAGTGTCAGTGAGTGGAGGGGAGGAGACGGAGCAGAGAGGCGGCGGTGGTGAGACAAGGTAAGGGGAGGAGGGGGGGGGGGGCGCCGCTTTTTTAAAAATGCCTAGGGCGCCGTGGACCCTAGCACCGGCCCTGGCACTGAGACCAACGTTGGGGAAGCTGGCTGGTGTTGAGAGAGCTGAGCTATGTCTAGCTAGCGTTTAGGGTCTCCAAGAATTGCTGTGAAATCTGTACGGTGTCAAAACATTTACCATCCTGACAATAAAACTACATAAAAAGGAAGAAGTTGTTGGCGTGTGCTTCAGCAGTACCGGGCTCTTGCCACAAGTGTTGTCAGGAGTGGGATACTTCGGGAAGCAAGTTTCTGCTACCCAACCCGCGCAGTCGTCAACATGGAGGAAGTACTGAGAACCCTCGTGAATGTGGCCGCTGCGCAGCAACAGCAGCAAGCTCAGATGCTACGAGTTGCCGAGGCACAGGTGGAAAACACAAGGCTCTTAAGAGAAGAGTTAAGCCAGGTGAGGCATGACAGAATTGAACCACCTGGTCCAGTTCTGCAGAAAATGTCACCAGCTGATGACATAGAAGCCTATCTGGTGTCCTTTGAGAGACTTGCAAAGAGGGCAAAATGGCCTCCTAAAGATTGGGCTGAGAGGCTGGCGCCATATCTGACTGGTGAAGCTCAGCGAGCTTATATGGATCTAGATGAGGAACGGGCCTCTGATTATTTGTGCCTAAAGTCTGAGATATTGGCTCGCATTGGAGTTTCCGAGCCAGGCCGAAACCCAGCGCTATCACCAATGGCGCTATGATAAAGAAAAACCGGTCAGAGCGCAAGTGGCTGAGCTTTCTAAAATTTTAAAGAAATGGCTGCAGCCTGAGGAGAATTCCCATTCTCGGATTATTGAAGTTCTCGCGATAGATCACTGCATCCGGGGGTTGAACCGCAATTTGCAAAGGTGGGTTCTGCAATCAGACCCACAAACTTATGAAGAGCTTGCCACCATGGTAGAAAGGTTTTGTGCGCTACAGCAAATGACTAAAGAACCTGCATTTGTGCCAAAGCCGCTGCCACGCCAAAAGCCAGGTTTGACAATCCTTGCTACAGGGCCCAATGGCAAAACTGCTATGGACAGAGGGCCAGGTGCAAAGCTGTCTAATCTGAAGTGTTTTGAATGTGGTGAGCCAGGCCACTTTAAGGCAGAGTGTCCTAAACTACAGGAACCCATAGACTGTTCTGTGGCACATATTGGGCCTGCATTTCCAAGTTGTTTTACCATGAGTCCCACATCAGGAAGTCCTTGTTTGTTCTGGGTGACTGTGCTAATCAACCAAAACCTTGTTCTAGCCTTGGTTGACTCGGGGAGTGAACTCTCATTGGTTTCCAGCTCTGCCTTACCTGAAACCATAACTTCTCGGTTGCCCAAGGTGAAGGTTCTTTGCGTACATTGCACGACAGAGGAGTATGAAAGAACAATACTACCAGTCACACTCAAAGACAAAACTCTTATGGTGGTAGCTGCCATAACACCTAAACTCCCATATCCAGTCATTTTGGGGCGAGACTTCCCACTGTTTAATGATGTCCTCGGTGAGCAGATCCGGCCGGACATGCCGCCAACTAATGCAACGGTCAGAAGCCCGGTCTTAAAGGAACGCCTAAGAATCCACAACATCTGGACATCGATCTTTGGGAACCGCCAAATCCGCACGTGGGCACCAATATATACTAGTGGTGCTTGACTATGCAACCAGGTATCCAGAGGCAATTCCCCTACGAAACATAAAGTCCAGCACCATAGCTAAGGAACTTGTATTGATGTTTACACGCTTGGGAATACCCAAAGAAATTCTCACAGATCAGGGTACTCCATTCATGTCTAAACTGATGAAGGACATGTGCCAGTTGCTAGGTGTTACGGCGCTTCACACCTCTGTATACCATCCACAAACAGATGGCTTGGTGGATTGCTTTAACCGCACATTAAAGCACATGCTCAGGAAAGCAGTGGCTCAAGAGAAAAAAGATTGTGACACTCTTATTCCCTAATTGATGTTTGCCATCCGTGAGGTACCTCAAGCTTCAACAGGGTTTAGTCCCTTTGAGTTATTGTTTGGGAGACAGCCCAGGGGTATCTTGGATATGTTAAAAGAAGGGTGGGAGCAGTAAGGTCCCAGGGAGCCAAATCTGGTACAATTTGTGTCTCAAATGTATGAGAGGCTAGGAAAGATAGGGCCCATTGTGCAGCAACATGTAAAAGAGGCTCAAGAACGACAGAGAAAAAGTTATGATAAAAGTGCTGTTCGATCTTTCAAGCCTGGGGACAAGGTCCTAGTCGTGGTTCCCACCCAGGAAAGCAAACTTTTCGCCCATTGGCAGGGTCCATATGAAGTTCTAGAGGCTGTCGGTCCTGTCAATTACAGAGTCTGCCAGTTAGGTAGCAGAAGGGAGGAGCAAATATATCATGTTAACCTCCTTAAACCTTGGCATGATGAGGAAACCTCTCCTCAGGTAGTGAGTACTGCCATTGAAAAGTCTGAAGTGCCCATAGAGGCAGCTTTGTCCATTCAGCAGAGACAGCAGACTGAAGAAATGATTCGCCGGCACAGGGATGTCTTCTCTTCCATTCCTGGGCGCACTACCTTAATCGAACACGACATTGTCACTGCGCCAGGAGTCATTGTAAAGCAGAAGCCGTATTGTATTCCAGAAGCCAGACGGGTGGACGTGAGAAAGGAGGTCGAGAAGATGCTTCAGTTAGATGTGATTGAAGAGTCCTCTAGTGAGTGGAATAGTCCCATTGTGCTTGTCCTGAAACCCAATGGGACAACTAGGTTCTGCAATGACTTTTGGCGCCTAAACAGTATGTCGCAGTTTGATGCCTATCCGATGCCACGTGTGGATGAACTAGTGGAAAATCTTGCTGGTAGCAATTATTTAACAACCCTTGATCTAACAAAGGGTTATTGGCAAGTTCCCCTGACTTCCACGGCCAAGCCAAAGACTGCATTTTCCACCCCTGCTGGTCTCTATCAATATAAAGTCTTACCCTTTGGGTTGCATGGGGCACCTGCCACCTTCCAAAGGGCCATGAATAAATTGCTACGACCTCACACAGCTTATGCAGCCGCTTACCTGGACCATATAGTGATTTATACCCCAGACTGGGGATCACATTTAGCCAAAGTTGAGGTGGTCTTAGCTTCATTAAGGTCAGCAGGGTTAACAGCTAACCCAGAGAAATGTGCCATAGCCATGAGAGAAGCCAAATATTTGGGGTACATTGTTGGTCGAGGGCGTGTTAAACCCCAGCTAGACAAAGTGGAGGCAGTCAAAAATTGGGCAAGACCAGAAAATAAGTCGCAGTTAAGAACCTTTTTAGTCTTAGTAGGTTACTACAGGCGGTTTGTAAGCCACTTCGCCACTAGAGCTGCTCCATTTACGGACATGTTAAAAAAAAGTTGTCTAGATAGATTAACTTGGTCTGATTCTGCAGAAGCCGCCTCTCACGCTGTAGGCCTATGAGGCTGAAGATAATAAGACACTAACCGGTATTGGTGCCACTGGTCAAACAGGCGCGGAGTCTAACGTACTCCTGGTGTTCACCAGGGACCCCCGCAAGGAGGTTTGGACTTCGCAGCAGAGAGCACGCAGGTCGCGCTCCTATTAGCCAGTTACCGGTGTAGCGTAGAGGGGTCAGACGGTTCCGGGTCACAGCAATCAGGAATATCAGGTACAAAAGGGTAATCCAAAGGAATAGCTGCCAAGCCGAAGTCACAGTACAGAATGGGTCACACAGAAGAGTAGAATGGTCGCCAAGCCGGGGTCACAACAGGTAATCAGGAATCAGAATACTCAGGAGTATGGAAAAATAAGGAAGCCAGGAACACTGGTGGTGAACCTGTTACTCTGGCACCCTAATGGCGCCAGAGGCAGGTTTAAATAGAATCCAAACAGAGATGATTGGTGGAAAGC